>NC_048580.1:76253218-76370718 GCF_013265735.2 Oncorhynchus mykiss | reverse complement strand
AGTGTTCCTCAAGGTTCCGTTTTAGGACCACTATTGTTTTCACTATATATTTTACCTCTTTGGGATGTCATTCGAAAACGTAATGTTAACTTTCACTGCTATGCGGATGACACACAGCTGTACACTTCAATTAAACATGGTGAAGCTGTTTCAGACATAAGGAAGTGGATGGCTGCAAACGGCTCTACTTTTAAATTCGGAAAAAACAGAGATGCTTGTTCTAGGTCCCAAGAAACAAAGAGATCTTCTGTTAAATCTGACAATGAATCTTGATGGTTGTACAGTCGTCTCAAATAAAACGGTGAAGGACCTCGGCGTTACTCTGGACCCTGATCTCTCTTTTGACGAACATATCAAGACTGTTTCAAGGACAGCTTTTTTCCATCTTGGCCATGTTCTGTTATAATCTCCACCCGGCACAGCCAGAAGAGGACTGGCCACCCCTCATAGCCTGGTTCCTCTCTAGGTTTCTAATCTCCACCCGGCACAGCCAGAAGAGGACTGGCCACCCCTCATAGCCTGGTTCCTCTCTAGGTTTCTTCCTAGGTTTTGGCCTTTTCTAGGGAGTTTTTCCTAGCCACCGTGCTTCTACAGCTGCATTGCTTGCTGTTTGGGGTTTTAGGCTGGGGTTCTGTACAGCACTTTGAGATATCAGCTGATGTAAGAAGGCCTTTATAAATAAATTTGATTGATATCCAACCATTATACTAAGATACAGTAGACTAACCCTGAGGCTGTGTAGATACAGTAGACTAACCCTGAGGCTGTGTAGATACAGTAGACTAACCCTGAGGCTGTGTAGATACAGTAGACTAACCCTGAGGCTGTGTAGATACAGTAGACTAACCCTGAGGCTTTGTAGATACAGTAGACTAACCCTGAGGCTGTGTAGATACAGTAGACTAACCCTCAGGCTGAGTAAATACAGTAGACTAACCCTCAGGCTGTGTAGATACAGTAGACTAACCCTCAGGCTGTGTAGATACAGTAGACTAACCCTCAGGCTGAGTAAATACAGTAGACTAACCCTTGAGGCTGTGTAAATACAGTAGACTAACCCTGAGGCTGTGTAGATACAGTAGACTAACCCTGAGGCTGTGTGTGTAGATACAGTAGACTAACCCTCAGGCTGTGTAGATACAGTAAACTAACCCTCAGGCTGTGTAGATACAGTAAACTAACCCTCAGGCTGTGTAGATACAGTAGACTAACCCTCAGGCTGTGTAGATACAGTAAACTAACCCTCAGGCTGTGTAGATACAGTAGACTAACCCTCAGGCTGTGTAGATACAGTAGACTAACCCCGAGGCTGTGTAGATACAGTAGACTAACCCTCAGGCTGAGTAAATACAGTAGACTAACCCTCAGGCTGTGTAGATACAGTAGACTAACCCCGAGGCTGTGTAGATACAGTAGACTAACCCCGAGGCTGTGTGTGTAGATACAGTAGACTAACCCTCAGGCTGTGTAGATACAGTAGACTAACCCTCAGGCTGTGTAGATACAGTAGACTAACCCCGAGGCTGTGTAGATACAGTAGACTAACCCCGAGGCTGTGTGTGTAGATACAGTAGACTAACCCTCAGGCTGAGTAAATACAGTAGACTAACCCTTGAGGCTGTGTAAATACAGTAGACTAACCCTGAGGCTGTGTAGATACAGTAGACTAACCCTGAGGCTGTGTGTGTAGATACAGTAGACTAACCCTCAGGCTGTGTAGATACAGTAAACTAACCCTCAGGCTGTGTAGATACAGTAAACTAACCCTCAGGCTGTGTAGATACAGTAGACTAACCCTCAGGCTGTGTAGATACAGTAAACTAACCCTCAGGCTGTGTAGATACAGTAGACTAACCCTCAGGCTGTGTAGATACAGTAGACTAACCCCGAGGCTGTGTAGATACAGTAGACTAACCCTCAGGCTGAGTAAATACAGTAGACTAACCCTCAGGCTGTGTAGATACAGTAGACTAACCCCGAGGCTGTGTAGATACAGTAGACTAACCCCGAGGCTGTGTGTGTAGATACAGTAGACTAACCCTCAGGCTGTGTAGATACAGTAGACTAACCCTCAGGCTGTGTAGATACAGTAGACTAACCCCGAGGCTGTGTAGATACAGTAGACTAACCCCGAGGCTGTGTGTGTAGATACAGTAGACTAACCCTGAGGATGTGTAGATACAGTAGACTAACCCTGAGGCTGTGTAGATACAGTAGACTAACCCCGAGGCTGTGTAGATACAGTAGACTAACCCGAGGCTGTGTAGATACAGTAGACTAACCCCGAGGCTGTGTGTGTAGATACAGTAGACTAACCCTCAGGCTGTGTAGATACAGTAGACTAACCCAGAGGCTGTGTGTGTAGATACAGTAGACTAACCCTCAGGCTGTATAGATACAGTAGACTAACCCTCAGGCTGTGTAGATACAGTAGACTAACCCAGAGGCTGTGTGTGTAGATACAGTAGACTAACCCAGAGGCTGTGTGTGTAGATACAGTAGACTAACCCTCAGGCTGTGTAGATACAGTAGACTAACCCCGAGGCTGTGTGTGTAGATACAGTAGACTAACCCTCAGGCTGGGCAGTTGGTTGCTCCCCAGACTGGCTGGCTGTTTCTCAGGAGGTTCACAGTATAGGTGAGTACTGTCCAGAGTCTTGACCTCACACTCCTGGTCCCCCAGCCTGGCTACCACCTCCCCTCGGGTCATCGCACGCGTCAGGTCTTTACCCTGGGTGGAGAGACATGGGTTAGTCAGGTCCTTACCCTGGGGGGAGACATGGGTTAGTCAGGTCCTTACCCTGGGGGGAGACATGGGTTAGTCAGGTCCTTACCCTGGGGGGGGAACATGGGTTAGTCAGGTCCTTACCCTGGGGGGAGACATGGGTTAGTCAGGTCCTTACCCTGGGGGGAGAGACATGGGTTAGTCAGGTCCTTACCCTGGGGGGGGAGAGACATGGGTTAGTCAGGTCCTTACCCTGGGGGGGGAGAGACATGGGTTAGTCAGGTCCTTACCCTGGGGGGGGAGAGACATGGGTTAGTCAGGTCCTTACCCTGGGGGGGGGGGGACATGGGTTAGTCAGGACCTTACCCTGGGGGGGGGGGGACATGGGTTAGTCAGGACCTTACCCTGGGGGGAGGTGGGGGAGAGACATGGGTTAGTCAGGACCTTACCCTGGGGGAGAGACATGGGTTAGTCAGGTCCTTACCCTGGGGGGAGGTGGGGGAGAGACATGGGTTAGTCAGGTCCTTACCCTGGGGGGGGGGAACATGGGTTAGTCAGGTCCTTACCCTGGGGGGAGGTGGGGGAGAGACATGGGTTAGTCAGGTCCTTACCCTGGGGGGGGAGAGACATGGGTTAGTCAGGACCTTACCCTGGGGGGAGGTGGGGGAGAGACATGGGTTAGTCAGGTCCTTACCCTGGGGGGGGAGAGACATGGGTTAGTCAGGTCCTTACCCTGGGGGGAGGTGGGGGAGAGACATGGGTTAGTCAGGTCCTTACCCTGGGGGGGAGAGACATGGGTTAGTCAGGACCTTACCCTGGGGGGGGGGGGACATGGGTTAGTCAGGTCCTTACCCTGGGGGGGGGGGGGACATGGGTTAGTCAGGTCCTTACCCTGGGGGGAGGTGGGGGAGAGACATGGGTTAGTCAGGTCCTTACCCTGGGGGGGGAGAGACATGGGTTAGTCAGGACCTTACCCTGGGGGGGGGGGGACATGGGTTAGTCAGGTCCTTACCCTGGGGGGGGGGGACATTGGTTAGTCAGGTCCTTACCCTGGGGGGGGAGAGACATGGGTTAGTCAGGTCCTTACCCTGGGGGGGGGGGACATTGGTTAGTCAGGACCTTACCCTGGGGGGGGGGGGGACATGGGTTAGTCAGGTCCTTACCCTGGGGGGGGGGACATTGGTTAGTCAGGTCCTTACCCTGGGGGGGGAGAGACATGGGTTAGTCAGGTCCTTACCCTGGGGGGGGGGACATTGGTTAGTCAGGTCCTTACCCTGGGGGGGAGAGACATGGGTTAGTCAGGTCCTTACCCTGGGGGGGGGGGACATGGGTTAGGCAGGTCCTTACCCTGGGGGGGAGAGACATGGGTTAGTCAGGTCCTTACCCTGGGGGGGGAGAGACATGGTTAGTCAGGTCCTTACCCTGGGGGGAGGGGGGGGGGGGAGACATGGGTTAGTCAGGTCCTTACCCTGGGGGGGGGGGGGAGAGACATGGTTAGTCAGGTCCTTACCCTGGAGGGAGGGCATGGGTTAGTCAGGTCCTTACCCTGGAGGGAGGGCATGGGTTAGTCAGGTCCTTACCCTGGGGGGGGGGACATGGGTTAGTTAAGTCCTTACCCTGGGGGGGAGGGGCATGGGTTAGTCAGGTCCTTACCCTGGGGGGGGGCATGGGTTAGTCAGGTCCTTACCCTGGAGGGAGGGCATGGGTTAGTCAGGTCCTTACCCTGCGGGGGGAGAGACATGGTTAGTCAGGTCCTTACCCTGGGGGGAGGGGGGGGGGGAGAGACATGGGTTAGTCAGGTCCTTACCCTGGGGGGGGGGGGAGAGACATGGTTAGTCAGGTCCTTACCCTGGGGGGGGGGGGGGTGTCATGGGTTAGTCAGGTCCTTACCCTGGGGGGGGAGAGACATGGTTAGTCAGGAGCGATGACCCCTCCAGGTTTGTACTAATTTCTCTCACCTCTACAGCGATGACCCCTCCAGGTTTGTATTAATTTCTCTCACCTCTACAGCGATGACCCCTCCAGGTTTGTATTAATTTCTCTCACCTCTACAGCGATGACCCCTCCAGGTTTGTATTAATTTCTCTCACCTCTACAGCGATGACCCCTCCAGGTTTGAAGCGGTAGGGTGTGTCTGGGTCGTCTCTGTTCAGAGCCAACAGCTCGGGGTTGGGGTAGTAAGAGAACGACTTCCCCGTGACGCTCTCAAATGACACCTTAACGTTGTCCAGCTCAAACCACACCCCCATGACCTTAGTGTCAGGGGTCACACGCGGGGTCAAACAGTTCATCTCAGAGGAAGAGACCACCGTACAACGCTCCTGCTTCAGAGAGAGCGGGAGAGAGAGACAGACAGAGAGAGAGACAGAGACAGACAGAGAGACAAAGAGACAGAGACAGAGAGACAGAGACAGAGACAGAGAGAGAGAGACCGAGAGAGAGAGACAGAGAGAGACAGAGAGAGACAGGAGAGAGAGAGAGAGACAGAGAGAGAGAGAGAGAGAGAGAGAGAGAGAGAGAGAGAGAGAGAGACAGAGAGAGAGAGAGAGAGAGAGAGAGAGAGAGACAGAGAGAGAGAGAGACAGAGAGAGAGAGAGAGACAGAGAGAGAGAGACAGGAGAGAGAGAGAGAGACAGGAGAGAGACAGAGAGACAGAGAGAGAGAGAGAGAGAGAGACAGAGAGAGAGACACAGAGAGACAGAGAGAGAGACAGAGAGAGAGACAGAGAGAGAGAGACGTTGGTTGGGGTCTGAATCAGTTAACCACATTACCATGAGTCCAGAAGCTTCCCATTTGATTTATTTGACCACTTAAAACCCCATTCAACCCCGTGGATACACTGCATTTAAAACCCCATTCAACCCAGTGGATACACTGCATTTAAAACCCCATTCAACCCAGTGGATACACTGCATTTAAAACCCCATTCAACCCCGTGGATACACTGCATTTAAAATCCCATTCAACCCTGTGGATACACTGCATTTAAAACCCCATTCAACCCCGTGGATACACTGCATTTAAAACCCCATTCAACCCAGTGGATACACTGCATTTAAAACCCCATTCAACCCCGTGGATACACTGCATTTAAAACCCCATTCAACCCCGTGGATACACTGCATTTAAAACCCCATTCAACCCCGTGGATACACTGCATTTAAAACCCCATTCAACCCCGTGGATACACTGCATTTAAAACCCCATTCAACCCCGTAGATACACTGCATTTAAAACCCCATTCAACCCCGTGGATACACTGCATTTAAAACCCCATTCAACCCCGTGGATACACTGCATTTAAAAACCTATGGATACACTGTGTCATGACGTTGGCCTGGGGGTAGGTTTATGACAGTCATAAATACCTCTTCCCTCTTTTTCCTCTCTCTACCCAACTGATGTTACATTTGCAAACCCCTTTGGTTAACATAGAGATTCTGGGAACATCAGAAGGTGGGGGGAAATTAACTATATTCTGGTAATCCAACCAATGAGGTGGTACTTAATGAATATGATGTCAGTTCGGTTGTCATCTGAGACATTCTCATCAATGATAGGATGACAAACTCTACAGTGGAAAGTCTACACATCAGAGTTATCTGATTCAAATGGAATTGTTGTTCAATTTAAATGTTTGAATATGAAATTATTCGTGATGGAAATGTGATTTTAGCTTCTAAAATGTGAGAATTGGGTTTTCATGAGTGAATTAGGCCCGACTCAGTGGCCCGCCCACGTGAAGAGACATAGGTTGTAAACTATGAAACACACCCCTTTTCTCCCTTCCTATATAAAGCCTTGACGAAAATGTAACCTCCTGTTCCGAGGATGTGAGGACGACGGTCCGATGTCAGAATGGTTCAGATAATAACTACAAAACGAAGCCAACATCAGCGTGAGCTTTGGTTGCGAATGGTATGAACTTTGAACTCTTATTCACTGCAGAAGTGATACTTCCTAGCCGTTGAGTTAGCAACAGCTGCTGCAAACGAGGGTTAGGAAGGAACAGACAGAGTATCCCGTCTATCACCCAACGACGTTACTACGACGTTTCCAATTGACCACCAGAGACATTCTTCAAAGGACAGAGGACTCGGTTTGGCAACACGGTCTTCCATCTACCACCAACCTACCGAAGCGCAGCTCAGAGTAAATACTTATTGCATTTTCCTTTTCCAAATGGCCGGTAATTTAGAATGCTTAAGATACTGCATTTACGATGGCACAGCTTCTCCCTTTGTTCCTCAGTCTTCCCGCTCTTTCACTCAAACCCAGCCCTTTTCTTTTGTGTAACCAGCTGTCATATCTGTTCCGCCCGCTAGGGACGTTTTCCTTTATGACGTAATTTGTAATCAAGTTATGATTTAATTATGTGTATATGTAATTCTGTGTGATTAGTTAGGTATTTAGTAAATAAATAATGAAACCCAATTTTGTATTGCTGATTCAAGTTGTTAGCCAGGGTTTGTGAAGATAACCAAGAATTTAAACTTTCAGATGAGACTGAATTAAGGTGACGATTAATATTGACTGCTATTGATGTAAAATATTACTAGGTCTTTAAGAGTTTATTCGGAAGAAAACAGCTCTATAAATATTATTTTGTGGTGTCCCGACTCTCTAGTTAATTACATTTACATGATTAGCTCAATCAGGTAATATTAATTACAGAGAAATTATTTTATAGAATGCATGTCATATCTCTTAATCCGGCATAGCCAAAGACACGACAACTGCATTTAAAACCCCATTCAACCCAGTGGATACACTGCATTTAAAATCCCATTCAACCCCGTGGATACACTGCATTTAAAACCCCATTCAACCCCGTGGATACACTGCATTTAAAACCCCATTCCACCTCGTGGATACACTGCATTTAAAACCCCATTCAACCCCGTGGATACACTGTTTTTAAAACCCCATTCAACCCCGTGGATACACTGCATTTAAAACCATCCAGGACAACACAACAGAAGGAGAACAACATGTCCCCTGTGGTCCTCTTGTTCAGGCTGGCAGGTAAAGTGTCACGAGAATTATGTTCTCAATGTTCATAAACCAATTCAATTAAACTACTCAGTCTGTTCGTCAGGATTTGTAAGATACTGGTTGAAATGAAACAGACAAGAGGCCCAGCTAAAATAGTCAATAAGGTTTATTCCCGGGAACGTTCTGGTCTGTTGAACAAAACAATTCATTTTATACTGGCTTCTCACACACACACATTCACACTAACATACGCACACAATGTCCTGCTACCCAGCCGACAAAGATTAGGGGAATCCGTGAGACTTACTCCCCATCCTCCCTCAAGATAGGGAGACCGAGACCCTGGGAAGTACTCTCAGTGACCCCAGCCAAGGTCGGCACCGAATCTTGCTCAGACAGTCTGTTTTTAAGATGCTATTATAGACATATTATACAGACTATGGTTACACATAATTCTAATCAATTTCATTTTATTATATTGCTTCAGGGTGGAATATTCTAGTCATTCATATAAATTCCATCAACATAAAGGCTTACTGATATAGAGAGACACAGAGAGAGACAGAGAGAGACAGAGAGAGACCCCAACCCCTGACTAACTGACTAACTCTCTCTCTCTGTCTCTCTTTCTGTCTCTGTCTCTCAAATATATGACAATACAATGGCTGCGTTTACACAGGCAGACCAATTCAGATGTTTTGTCCAATTATTGGCAAAAGAGCTGATCTGATTGTTCCAAATTAGTGAAAAATATCAGAATTGGGCTGCCTGTGTAAAGGCAGTATCAATCCGGGCTTTACCTTTGAAACTGCGCTGTTGAAGACCAGTTGGTTGTTCCTCCTCCTCCTCACCAGCGTGTTCTCTTTAGGCTCCACCCACACAGTTAGCATTGGCTGCTGGACCACGTACAGGCTACGCCCACTCACCTTTATACTACGCCCACCCCTGGAAAAACATTCATTTAATAAGATATTTAATAAGATATATCACACTATCTGGTTTATATTATTCACAGACCGACAGGCCACCTGGTCGAGACCGACCGACAGGCCCACCTGGTCGAGACCGAGCGACAGGCCCACCTGGTCGAGACCGACCGACAGGCCCACCTGGTCGAGACCGACCGACAGGCCCACCTGGTCGAGACCGACCGACAGGCCCACCTGGTCGAGACCGACCGACAGGCCCACCTGGTCGAGACCGAGCGACAGGCCCACCTGGTCGAGACCGACCGACAGGCCACCTGGTCGAGACCGAGCGACAGGCCCACCTGGTCGAGACCGAGCGACAGGCCCACCTGGTCGAGACCGAGCGACAGGCCCACCTGGTCGAGACCGAGCGACAGGCCCACCTGGTCGAGACCGAGCGACAGGCCCACCTGGTCGAGACCGAGCGACAGGCCCACCTGGTCGAGACCGACCTACAGGCCCACCTGGTCGAGACCGACCTACAGGCCCACCTGGTCGAGACCGACCGACAGGTAATCTGGTTTTCATCTGCAGCACTATTTGTGTTCTAAATGGCACCCTGTTCCCCATCTACTGCCCCGTTCCCCATCTACTGCCCCGTTCCCCATCTACTGCCCCGTTCCCCATCTACTGCCCCGTTCCCCATCTACTGCCCTGTTCCCCATCTACTGCCCCATTACTCATCTACTGCCATAATCCCCATCTACTGCCATATCTACTGCCCCGTTTCCCATCCACTGCCCCGTTCCCCATCCACTGCCCCGTTCCCCATCCACTGCCCCGTTCCCCATCTACTGCCCCGTTCCCCATCTACTGCCCCGTTCCCCATCCACTGCCCTATTCAACAATTACTGCCCTATTCCCCCATCCACTGCCCTATTCAACAATTACTGCCCTATTCCCCCATCCACTGCCCTATCCTCCATCTACTGCCCTATTCACTGCCCCTTTCCCCATCTACTGCCACATTCCACACCTACTGCCCCATCTACTGCCCTATTCACTGCCCCATCTACTGCCCCATTCCACACCTACTGCCCCATCTACTGCCCTATTCACTGCCCCATCTACTGCCCTATTCCCCATCTACTGCCCTATTCTCCATCTACTGCCCTATTCCCCATCTAGTACCCCATTCCCCATCTACTGCAATATTCCCCATCTACTGCCCCATTACTCATCTACTGCCCCATTCCCCAGCTACTGCCCCATTACTCATCTACTGCCCTATTCACTGCCCCATCTACTGCCCTATTCCCCATCTACTGCCCTATTCCCCATCTACTGCCCTATTCCCCATCTACTGCCCCATCTACTGCCCTATTCCCCATCTACTGCCCTATTCCCCATCTACTGCCCCATCTACTGCCCTATTCCCCATCTACTGCCCTATTCCCCATCTACTGCCCCATCTACTGCCCTATTCCCCATCTAGTACCCCATTCCCCATCTACTGCAATATTGCCCATCTACTGCAATATTCCCCATCTACTGCCGCAGCTACAGCCCTATGTTACAGCCCTATCTACCGCCCCATTCTCAATCTACTGCCCCATATACTGCCTTATTCCCCATCTAGTGCCCTATCTATTGCCCTATTCCCCATCTATTGCCCTATTCCCAATCTATTGCCCCATTCCCAATCTATTGCCCCATTCCCAATCTAGTGCCCTATTCCCCATCTAGTGCCCTATTCCCAATCTATTGCCCCATTCCCAATCTAGTGCCCCATTCCCAATCTAGTGCCCTATTCCCCATCTAGTGCCCTATTCCCCATCTAGTGCCCTATCTAGTGCCCTATTCCCCATCTATTGCCCTATTCACCATCTATTGCCCCATTCCCCATCTACTGCCCCATTCCCAATCTACTGCCCATCTACTGCCCTATCAAATTCCCTATTCCCCATCTACTGCCCCGTTCCCCATCTACTGCCACATTACACACCTACTGCCCCATTACTCATCTACTGCCATAATCCCCATCTACTGCCATATCTACTGCCCCGTTCCCCATCCACTGCCCCGTTCCCCAACCACTGCCCCATTCCTCATCCACTGCCCCGTTCCCCATCCACTGCCCCGTTCCCCATCTACTGCTCCGTTCCCCATCTACTGCCCCATTACTCATCTACTGCCATAATCCCCATCTACTGCCATATCTACTGCCCCGTTCCTCATCCACTGCCCCGTTCCCCATCCACTGCCCCGTTCCCCATCCACTGCCCCGTTCCCCATCCACTGCCCCGTTCCCCATCAACTGCCCCGTTCCCCATCCACTGCCCCGTTCCCCATCTACTGCCCCATTCCCAATCTACTGCCCCATTGCCTATCTACTGCCCCATTGCACACCTACTGCCCCATCTATTGCCCTATTCCCCATCTACTGCCATATCTACTGCTCTACTCCCCATGAACTGCCCAAGCTACAGCCCTATTCCCCATCTACTACCCTATTCCCCATCTACTGCCCCATCTACTGCCCTATTCCCCATCTATTGCCCCATTCCCAATCTAGTGCCCCATTCCCAATCTAGTGCGCCATTCCCAATCTAGTGCCCTATTCCCCATCTAGTGCCCTATTCCCCATCTAGTGCCCTATCTAGTGCCCTATTCCCCATCTACTGCCCCATTCCCCATCTATTGCCCTATTCACCATCTATTGCCCCATTCCCCATCTACTGCCCCATTCCCCATCTACTGCCCATCTACTGCCCTATCAAATTCCCTATTCCCCATCTACTGCCCCGTTCCCCATCTACTGCCACATTACACACCTACTGCCCCATTACTCATCTGCAGCCATAATCCCCATCTACTGCCATATCTACTGCCCCGTTCCCCATCCACTGCCCCGTTCCCCATCCACTGCCCCATTCCTCATCCACTGCCCCGTTCCCCATCCACTGCCCCGTTCCCCATCTACTGCTCCGTTCCCCATCTACTGCCCCATTACTCATCTACTGCCCTATTCACTGCCCCATCTACTGCCCTATTCCCCATCTACTGCCCTATTCCCCATCTACTGCCCTATTCCCCATCTACTGCCCCATCTACTGCCCTATTCCCCATCTACTGCCCTATTCCCCATCTACTGCCCTATTCCCCATCTACTGCCCTATTCCCCATCTACTGCCCTATTCCCCATCTATTGCCCCATTCCCAATCTATTGCCCCATTCCCAATCTAGTGCCCTATTCCCCATCTAGTGCCCTATTCCCAATCTATTGCCCCATTCCCAATCTAGTGCCCCATTCCCAATCTAGTGGCCTATTCCCCATCTAGTGCCCTATTCCCCATCTAGTGCCCTATCTAGTGCCCTATTCCCCATCTATTGCCCTATTCACCATCTATTGCCCCATTCCCCATCTACTGCCCCATTCCCAATCTACTGCCCATCTACTGCCCTATCAAATTCCCTATTCCCCATCTACTGCCCCGTTCCCCATCTACTGCCACATTACACACCTACTGCCCCATTACTCATCTACTGCCATAATCCCCATCTACTGCCATATCTACTGCCCCGTTCCCCATCCACTGCCCCGTTCCCCAACCACTGCCCCATTCCTCATCCACTGCCCCGTTCCCCATCCACTGCCCCGTTCCCCATCTACTGCTCCGTTCCCCATCTACTGCCCCATTACTCATCTACTGCCATAATCCCCATCTACTGCCATATCTACTGCCCCGTTCCTCATCCACTGCCCCGTTCCCCATCCACTGCCCCGTTCCCCATCCACTGCCCCGTTCCCCATCCACTGCCCCGTTCCCCATCAACTGCCCCGTTCCCCATCCACTGCCCCGTTCCCCATCTACTGCCCCATTCCCAATCTACTGCCCCATTGCCTATCTACTGCCCCATTGCACACCTACTGCCCCATCTATTGCCCTATTCCCCATCTACTGCCATATCTACTGCTCTACTCCCCATGAACTGCCCAAGCTACAGCCCTATTCCCCATCTACTACCCTATTCCCCATCTACTGCCCCATTCCCAATCTAGTGCCCCATTCCCAATCTAGTGCCCCATTCCCAATCTAGTGCCCTATTCCCCATCTACTGCCCCATCTACTGCCCTATTCCCCATCTACTGCCCCATTCCCAATCTAGTGCCCCATTCCCAATCTAGTGCCCCATTCCCAATCTAGTGCCCTATTCCCCATCTACTGCCCCATCTACTGCCCTATTCCCCATCTATTGCCCCATTCCCAATCTAGTGCCCCATTCCCAATCTAGTGCCCCATTCCCAATCTAGTGCCCCATTCCCAATCTAGTGCCCTATTCCCCATCTACTGCCCCATCTACTGCCCTATTCCCCATCTATTGCCCCATTCCCAATCTAGTGCCCCATTCCCAATCTAGTGCCCCATTCCCAATCTAGTGCCCTATTCCCCATCTAGTGCCCTATCTAGTGCCCTATTCCCCATCTACTGCCCCATTCCCCATCTATTGCCCTATTCACCATCTATTGCCCCATTCCCCATCTACTGCCCCATTCCCCATCTACTGCCCATCTACTGCCCTATCAAATTCCCTATTCCCCATCTACTGCCCCGTTCCCCATCTACTGCCACATTACACACCTACTGCCCCATTACTCATCTGCAGCCATAATCCCCATCTACTGCCATATCTACTGCCCCGTTCCCCATCCACTGCCCCGTTCCCCATCCACTGCCCCATTCCTCATCCACTGCCCCGTTCCCCATCCACTGCCCCGTTCCCCATCTACTGCTCCGTTCCCCATCTACTGCCCCATTACTCATCTACTGCCCTATTCACTGCCCCATCTACTGCCCTATTCCCCATCTACTGCCCTATTCCCCATCTACTGCCCTATTCCCCATCTACTGCCCCATCTACTGCCCTATTCCCCATCTACTGCCCTATTCCCCATCTACTGCCCTATTCCCCATCTACTGCCCTATTCCCCATCTACTGCCCTATTCCCCATCTATTGCCCCATTCCCAATCTATTGCCCCATTCCCAATCTAGTGCCCTATTCCCCATCTAGTGCCCTATTCCCAATCTATTGCCCCATTCCCAATCTAGTGCCCCATTCCCAATCTAGTGGCCTATTCCCCATCTAGTGCCCTATTCCCCATCTAGTGCCCTATCTAGTGCCCTATTCCCCATCTATTGCCCTATTCACCATCTATTGCCCCATTCCCCATCTACTGCCCCATTCCCAATCTACTGCCCATCTACTGCCCTATCAAATTCCCTATTCCCCATCTACTGCCCCGTTCCCCATCTACTGCCACATTACACACCTACTGCCCCATTACTCATCTACTGCCATAATCCCCATCTACTGCCATATCTACTGCCCCGTTCCCCATCCACTGCCCCGTTCCCCAACCACTGCCCCATTCCTCATCCACTGCCCCGTTCCCCATCCACTGCCCCGTTCCCCATCTACTGCTCCGTTCCCCATCTACTGCCCCATTACTCATCTACTGCCATAATCCCCATCTACTGCCATATCTACTGCCCCGTTCCTCATCCACTGCCCCGTTCCCCATCCACTGCCCCGTTCCCCATCCACTGCCCCGTTCCCCATCCACTGCCCCGTTCCCCATCAACTGCCCCGTTCCCCATCCACTGCCCCGTTCCCCATCTACTGCCCCATTCCCAATCTACTGCCCCATTGCCTATCTACTGCCCCATTGCACACCTACTGCCCCATCTATTGCCCTATTCCCCATCTACTGCCATATCTACTGCTCTACTCCCCATGAACTGCCCAAGCTACAGCCCTATTCCCCATCTACTACCCTATTCCCCATCTACTGCCCCATTCCCAATCTAGTGCCCCATTCCCAATCTAGTGCCCCATTCCCAATCTAGTGCCCTATTCCCCATCTAGTGCCCTATCTAGTGCCCTATTCCCCATCTACTGCCCCATTCCCCATCTATTGCCCTATTCACCATCTATTGCCCCATTCCCCATCTACTGCCCCATTCCCCATCTACTGCCCATCTACTGCCCTATCAAATTCCCTATTCCCCATCTACTGCCCCGTTCCCCATCTACTGCCACATTACACACCTACTGCCCCATTACTCATCTGCAGCCATAATCCCCATCTACTGCCATATCTACTGCCCCGTTCCCCATCCACTGCCCCGTTCCCCATCCACTGCCCCATTCCTCGTCCACTGCCCCGTTCCCCATCCACTGCCCCGTTCCCCATCTACTGCTCCGTTCCCCATCTACTGCCCCATTACTCATCTACTGCCCTATTCACTGCCCCATCTACTGCCCTATTCCCCATCTACTGCCCTATTCCCCATCTACTGCCCTATTCCCCATCTACTGCCCCATCTACTGCCCTATTCCCCATCTACTGCCCTATTCACTGCCCCATCTACTGCCCTATTCCCCATCTACTGCCCTATTCCCCATCTACTGCCCTATTCCCCATCTACTGCCCCATCTACTGCCCTATTCCCCATCTACTGCCCTATTCCCCATCTACTGCCCCATCTACTGCCCTATTCCCCATCTACTGCCCTATTCCCCATCTACTGCCCCATCTACTGCCCTATTCCCCATCTAGTACCCCATTCCCCATCTACTGCAATATTGCCCATCTACTGCAATATTCCCCATCTACTGCCGCAGCTACAGCCCTATGTTACAGCCCTATCTACCGCCCCATTCTCAATCTACTGCCCCATATACTGCCTTATTCCCCATCTAGTGCCCTATCTATTGCCCTATTCCCCATCTATTGCTCTATTCCCAATCTATTGCCCCATTCCCAATCTATTGCCCCATTCCCAATCTAGTGCCCTATTCCCCATCTAGTGCCCTATTCCCAATCTATTGCCCCATTCCCAATCTAGTGCCCCATTCCCAATCTAGTGCCCTATTCCCCATCTAGTGCCCTATTCCCCATCTAGTGCCCTATCTAGTGCCCTATTCCCCATCTATTGCCCCATTCCCCATCTACTGCCCCATTCCCAATCTACTGCCCATCTACTGCCCTATCAAATTCCCTATTCCCCATCCACTGCCCCGTTCCCCATCCACTGCCCCATTCCTCGTCCACTGCCCCGTTCCCCATCCACTGCCCCGTTCCCCATCTACTGCTCCGTTCCCCATCTACTGCCCCATTACTCATCTACTGCCCTATTCACTGCCCCATCTACTGCCCTATTCCCCATCTACTGCCCTATTCCCCATCTACTGCCCTATTCCCCATCTACTGCCCCATCTACTGCCCTATTCCCCATCTACTGCCCTATCAAATTCCCTATTCCCCATCTACTGCCCCGTTCCCCATCTACTGCCACATTACACACCTACTGCCCCATTACTCATCTGCAGCCATAATCCCCATCTACTGCCATATCTACTGCCCCGTTCCCCATCCACTGCCCCGTTCCCCATCCACTGCCGCATTCCTCATCCACTGCCCCGTTCCCCATCCACTGCCCCGTTCCCCATCTACTGCTCCGTTCCCCATCTACTGCCCCATTACTCATCTACTGCCCTATTCACTGCCCCATCTACTGCCCTATTCCCCATCTACTGCCCTATTCCCCATCTTCCTCCCTATTCCCCATCTACTGCCCCATCTACTGCCCTATTCCCCATCTACTGCCCTATTCACTGCCCCATCTACTGCCCTATTCCCCATCTACTGCCCTATTCCCCATCTACTGCCCTATTCCCCATCTATTGCCCCATTCCCAATCTATTGCCCCATTCCCAATCTAGTGCCCTATTCCCCATCTAGTGCCCTATTCCCAATCTATTGCCCCATTCCCAATCTAGTGCCCCATTCCCAATCTAGTGCCCCATTCCCCATCTAGTGCCCTATTCCCCATCTAGTGCCCTATCTAGTGCCCTATTCCCCATCTATTGCCCTATTCACCATCTATTGCCCCATTCCCCATCTACTGCCCCATTCCCAATCTACTGCCCATCTACTGCCCTATCAAATTCCCTATTCCCCATCTACTGCCCCGTTCCCCATCTACTGCCACATTACACACCTACTGCCCCATTACTCATCTACTGCCATAATCCCCATCTACTGCCATATCTACTGCCCCGTTCCCCATCCACTGCCCCGTTCCCCAACCACTGCCCCATTCCTCATCCACTGCCCCGTTCCCCATCCACTGCCCCGTTCCCCATCTACTGCTCCGTTCCCCATCTACTGCCCCATTACTCATCTACTGCCATAATCCCCATCTACTGCCATATCTACTGCCCCGTTCCTCATCCACTGCCCCGTTCCCCATCCACTGCCCCGTTCCCCATCCACTGCCCCGTTCCCCATCCACTGCCCCGTTCCCCATCAACTGCCCCGTTCCCCATCCACTGCCCCGTTCCCCATCTACTGCCCCGTTCCCAATCTACTGCCCCATTGCCTATCTACTGCCCCATTGCACACCTACTGCCCCATCTATTGCCCTATTCCCCATCTACTGCCATATCTACTGCTCTACTCCCCATGAACTGCCCAAGCTACAGCCCTATTCCCCATCTACTACCCTATTCCCCATCTACTGCCCCATCTACTGCCCTATTCCCCATCTATTGCCCCATTCCCAATCTAGTGCCCCATTCCCAATCTAGTGCCCCATTCCCAATCTAGTGCCCTATTCCCCATCTAGTGCCCTATCTAGTGCCCTATTCCCCATCTACTGCCCCATTCCCCATCTATTGCCCTATTCACCATCTATTGCCCCATTCCCCATCTACTGCCCCATTCCCCATCTACTGCCCATCTACTGCCCTATCAAATTCCCTATTCCCCATCTACTGCCCCGTTCCCCATCTACTGCCACATTACACACCTACTGCCCCATTACTCATCTGCAGCCATAATCCCCATCTACTGCCATATCTACTGCCCCGTTCCCCATCCACTGCCCCGTTCCCCATCCACTGCCCCATTCCTCATCCACTGCCCCGTTCCCCATCCACTGCCCCGTTCCCCATCTACTGCTCCGTTCCCCATCTACTGCCCCATTACTCATCTACTGCCCTATTCACTGCCCCATCTACTGCCCTATTCCCCATCTACTGCCCTATTCCCCATCTACTGCCCTATTCCCCATCTACTGCCCCATCTACTGCCCTATTCCCCATCTACTGCCCTATTCACTGCCCCATCTACTGCCCTATTCCCCATCTACTGCCCTATTCCCCATCTACTGCCCTATTCCCCATCTACTGCCCCATCTACTGCCCTATTCCCCATCTACTGCCCTATTCCCCATCTACTGCCCCATCTACTGCCCTATTCCCCATCTACTGCCCTATTCCCCATCTACTGCCCCATCTACTGCCCTATTCCCCATCTAGTACCCCATTCCCCATCTACTGCAATATTGCCCATCTACTGCAATATTCCCCATCTACTGCCGCAGCTACAGCCCTATGTTACAGCCCTATCTACCGCCCCATTCTCAATCTACTGCCCCATATACTGCCTTATTCCCCATCTAGTGCCCTATCTATTGCCCTATTCCCCATCTATTGCCCTATTCCCAATCTATTGCCCCATTCCCAATCTATTGCCCCATTCCCAATCTAGTGCCCTATTCCCCATCTAGTGCCCTATTCCCAATCTATTGCCCCATTCCCAATCTAGTGCCCCATTCCCAATCTAGTGCCCTATTCCCCATCTAGTGCCCTATTCCCCATCTAGTGCCCTATCTAGTGCCCTATTCCCCATCTATTGCCCTATTCACCATCTATTGCCCCATTCCCCATCTACTGCCCCATTCCCAATCTACTGCCCATCTACTGCCCTATCAAATTCCCTATTCCCCATCTACTGCCCCGTTCCCCATCTACTGCCACATTACACACCTACTGCCCCATTACTCATCTACTGCCATAATCCCCATCTACTGCCATATCTACTGCCCCGTTCCCCATCCACTGCCCCGTTCCCCATCCACTGCCCCATTCCTCATCCACTGCCCCGTTCCCCATCCACTGCCCCGTTCCCCATCAACTGCCCCGTTCCCCATCCACTGCCCCGTTCCCCATCTACTGCCCATTCCTAATCTACTGCCCCATTGCCTATCTACTGCCCCATTGCACACCCACTGCCCCATCTACTGCCCTATTCCCCATCTACTGCCCTATTCCCCATCTACTGCCCTATTCCCCATCTACTGCCCCATCTACTGCCCTATTCCCCATCTACTGCCCTATTCACTGCCCCATCTACTGCCCTATTCCCCATCTACTGCCCTATTCCCCATCTACTGCCCTATTCCCCATCTACTGCCCCATCTACTGCCCTATTCCCCATCTACTGCCCTATTCCCCATCTACTGCCCCATCTACTGCCCTATTCCCCATCTACTGCCCTATTCCCCATCTACTGCCCCATCTACTGCCCTATTCCCCATCTAGTACCCCATTCCCCATCTACTGCAATATTGCCCATCTACTGCAATATTCCCCATCTACTGCCGCAGCTACAGCCCTATGTTACAGCCCTATCTACCGCCCCATTCTCAATCTACTGCCCCATATACTGCCTTATTCCCCATCTAGTGCCCTATCTATTGCCCTATTCCCCATCTATTGCCCTATTCCCAATCTATTGCCCCATTCCCAATCTATTGCCCCATTCCCAATCTAGTGCCCTATTCCCCATCTAGTGCCCTATTCCCAATCTATTGCCCCATTCCCAATCTAGTGCCCCATTCCCAATCTAGTGCCCTATTCCCCATCTAGTGCCCTATTCCCCATCTAGTGCCCTATCTAGTGCCCTATTCCCCATCTATTGCCCTATTCACCATCTATTGCCCCATTCCCCATCTACTGCCCCATTCCCAATCTACTGCCCATCTACTGCCCTATCAAATTCCCTATTCCCCATCTACTGCCCCGTTCCCCATCTACTGCCACATTACACACCTACTGCCCCATTACTCATCTACTGCCATAATCCCCATCTACTGCCATATCTACTGCCCCGTTCCCCATCCACTGCCCCGTTCCCCATCCACTGCCCCATTCCTCATCCACTGCCCCGTTCCCCATCCACTGCCCCGTTCCCCATCAACTGCCCCGTTCCCCATCCACTGCCCCGTTCCCCATCTACTGCCCATTCCTAATCTACTGCCCCATTGCCTATCTACTGCCCCATTGCACACCTACTGCCCCATCTATTGCCCTATTCCCCATCTACTGCCATATCTACTGCTCTACTCCCCATGAACTGCCCAAGCTACAGCCCTATTCCCCATCTACTGCCCTATTCCCCATCTACTGCCCCATCTACTGCCCTATTCCCCATATACTGCCCTATTCCCCATCTACAGCCCTATTCCCCATCTACTGCCCTATTACCCATCTACTGCCCTATTCCCCATCTACTGCCCTATTCCCCACCTACTGCCCCATCTACTGCCCTATTCCCCATCTACTGCCCTATTCCCCATCTACTGCCCTATTCCCCATCTACTGCCCTATTCCCCATCTACAGCCCTATTCCCCATCTACTGCCCTATTCCTCATCTACTGCCCTATTCCCCATCTACTGCCCTATTCCCCATCTACTGCCCTATTCCCCACCTACTGCCCCATCTACTGCCCTATTCCCCATCTACTGCCCTATTCCCCATCCACTGCCCCGTTCCCCATCCACTGCCCCGTTCCCCATCCACTGCCCCGTTCCCCATCCACTGCCCCGTTCCCCATCCACTGCCCTGTTCCCCATCCACTGCCCCGTTCCCCATCTACTGCCCCGTTCCCCATCTACTGCCCCGTTCCCCATCTACTGCCCCATTCCCAATCTACTGCCCCATTCCCAATCTACTGCCCCATATACTGCCCTATTCCCCATCTACTGCCCCATTCCCCATATATTGCCCTATTCACCATCTATTGCCCCATTCCCCATCTACTGCCCCATTCACCATCTACTGCCCCATCCCCCATCTACTGCCCCATTACCCATCTACTGCCCATCTACTGCCCTATCAAATGCCATATTCCCCATCTACTGCCCTATTCCCCATCTACTGCCCCATCTACTTCCCTATTCCCTGTCTACTGCCTCATGACCCATCTACTGCCCTATTCCCCATCTACTGCCCCATTACTCATCTACTGCCCCATTTCCCACCTACTGCCCCATCTACTGCCCTATTCACTGCCCCATCTACTGCCCTATTCCCCATCTAGTACCCCATTCCCCATCTACTGCAATATGCCCCATCTACTGCCCTATTCACTGCCCCATCTACTGCCCTATTCACTGCTCCATCTACTGCCATATTCTCCATCTACTGCCCTATTCCCCATCTAGTACCCCATTCCCCATCTACTGCAATATTGCCCATCTACTGCCGCAGCTACAGCCCTATGTTACAGCCCTATCTACCGCCCCATTCTCAATCTACTGCCCCATATACTGCCTTATTCCCCATCTAGTGCCCTATCTATTGCCCTATTCCCCATCTACTGCCCTATTCCCCATCTACTGCAATATGCCCCATCTACTGCCCTATTCACTGCCCCATCTACTGCCCTATTCACTGCTCCATCCACTGCCCTATCCTCCATCTACTGCCCTATTCACTGCCCCTTTCCCCATCTACTGCCACATTCCACACCTACTGCCCCATCTACTGCCCTATTCACTGCCCCATCTACTGCCCCATTCCACACCTACTGCCCCATCTACTGCCCTATTCACTGCCCCATCTACTGCCCTATTCCCCATCTACTGCCCTATTCTCTATCTACTGCCCTATTCCCCATCTAGTACCCCATTCCCCATCTACTGCAATATTCCCCATCTACTGCCCCATTACTCATCTACTGCCCCATTCCCCAGCTACTGCCCCATTACTCATCTACTGCCCTATTCACTGCCCCATCTACTGCCCTATTCCCCATCTACTGCCCTATTCCCCATCTACTGCCCTATTCCCCATCTACTGCCCCATCTACTGCCCTATTCCCCATCTACTGCCCTATTCCCCATCTACTGCCCCATCTACTGCCCTATTCCCCATCTACTGCCCTATTCCCCATCTACTGCCCCATCTACTGCCCTATTCCCCATCTAGTACCCCATTCCCCATCTACTGCAATATTGCCCATCTACTGCAATATTCCCCATCTACTGCCGCAGCTACAGCCCTATGTTACAGCCCTATCTACCGCCCCATTCTCAATCTACTGCCCCATATACTGCCTTATTCCCCATCTAGTGCCCTATCTATTGCCCTATTCCCCATCTATTGCCCTATTCCCAATCTATTGCCCCATTCCCAATCTATTGCCCCATTCCCAATCTAGTGCCCTATTCCCCATCTAGTGCCCTATTCCCAATCTATTGCCCCATTCCCAATCTAGTGCCCCATTCCCAATCTAGTGCCCTATTCCCCATCTAGTGCCCTATTCCCCATCTAGTGCCCTATCTAGTGCCCTATTCCCCATCTATTGCCCTATTCACCATCTATTGCCCCATTCCCCATCTACTGCCCCATTCCCAATCTACTGCCCATCTACTGCACTATCAAATTCCCTATTCCCCATCTACTGCCCCGTTCCCCATCTACTGCCACATTACACACCTACTGCCCCATTACTCATCTACTGCCATAATCCCCATCTACTGCCATATCTACTGCCCCGTTCCCCATCCACTGCCCCGTTCCCCAACCACTGCCCCATTCCTCATCCACTGCCCCGTTCCCCATCCACTGCCCCGTTCCCCATCTACTGCTCCGTTCCCCATCTACTGCCCCATTACTCATCTACTGCCATAATCCCCATCTACTGCCATATCTACTGCCCTGTTCCTCATCCACTGCCCCGTTCCCCATCCACTGCCCCGTTCCCCATCCACTGCCCCATTCTCTGCCCCATTCCCCATCTACTGCAATATTCCCCATCTACTGCCATATCTACTGCCCTATTCCCCATCTACTGCCCCATCTACTGCCCTATTCCCCATATACTGCCCTATTCCCCATCTACTGCCCTATTACCCATCTACTGCCCTATTCCCCATCTACTGCCCTATTCCCCACCTACTGCCCCATCTACTGCCCTATTCCCCATCTACTGCCCTATTCCCCATCTAGTACCCCATTCCCCATCTACTGCAATATTGCCCATCTACTGCCGCAGCTACAGCCCTATGTTACAGCCCTATCTACCGCCCCATTCTCAATCTACTGCCCCATATACTGCCTTATACCCCATCTAGTGCCCTATCTATTGCCCTATTCCCCATCTATTGCCCCATTCTCCATCTATTGCCCCATTCCCTATCTATTGCCCCATTCCCAATCTAGTGCCCTATTCCCCATCTACTGCCCCATTCCCCATCTATTGCCCTATTCACCATCTATTGCCCCATTCCCCATCTACTGCCCCATTCCCCATCTACTGCCCCATTCCCCATCTACTGCCCCATTACCCATCTACTGCCCTATCAAATGCCATATTCCCCATCTACTGCCCTATTCCCCATCTACTGCCCCATCTACTTCCCTATTCCCCATATACTGCCCCATTACTCATCTACTGCCCCATTCCCCATCTACTGCCATATCTACAGCTCCATTGCCCCTCTACTGCCCCATTGCCCATCTACTGCCCATTTACTGCCCCATTGCCCATCTACTGCCCCATTGCCTATCTACTGCCCATTTACTGCCCCATTGCCCATCTACTGCCCCATTGCCTATCTACTGCCAATCTACTGCCCCATTACACATCTACTGCCCCATTACTCATCTACAGCCCCATTGCCCCTCTGCTGCCCCATTGCCCATCTACTGCCCATTTACTGCCCCATTGCCCATCTACTGCCCCATTGCCTATCTACTGCCAATCTACTGCCCCATTACACATCTACTGCCCCATTACTCATCTACTGCCCCATTCCCCATCTACTGCCATATCTACAGCCCCATTGCCCCTCTACTGCCCCATTGCCCATCTACTGCCCCATTGCCCATCTACTGCCCCATTGCCCATCTACTGCCCATCTACTGCCCCATTGCCCATCTACTGCCCCATTGCCTATCTACTGCCAATCTACTGCCCTGTTCCCCATCTACTGCCCCGTTCCCCATCCACTGCCCTATTCCCCATCCACTGCCCCATTCTCTGCCCCATTCCCCATCTACTGCAATATTCCCCATCTACTGCCATATCTACTGCCCTATTCCCCATCTACTGCCCCATCTACTGCCCTATTCCCCATATACTGCCCTATTCCCCATCTACTGCCCTATTACCCATCTACTGCCCTATTCCCCATCTACTGCCCTATTCCCCACCTACTGCCCCATCTACTGCCCTATTCCCCATCTACTGCCCTATTCCCCATCTAGTACCCCATTCCCCATCTACTGCAATATTGCCCATCTACTGCCGCAGCTACAGCCCTATGTTACAGCCCTATCTACCGCCCCATTCTCAATCTACTGCCCCATATACTGCCTTATTCCCCATCTAGTGCCCTATCTATTGCCCTATTCCCCATCTATTGCCCCATTCTCCATCTATTGCCCCATTCCCTATCTATTGCCCCATTCCCAATCTAGTGCCCTATTCCCCATCTACTGCCCCATTCCCCATCTATTGCCCTATTCACCATCTATTGCCCCATTCCCCATCTACTGCCCCATTCCCCATCTACTGCCCCATTCCCCATCTACTGCCCCATTACCCATCTACTGCCCATCTACTGCCCTATCAAATGCCATATTCCCCATCTACTGCCCTATTCCCCATCTACTGCCCCATCTACTTCCCTATTCCCCATATACTGCCCCATTACTCATCTACTGCCCCATTCCCCATCTACTGCCATATCTACAGCTCCATTGCCCCTCTACTGCCCCATTGCCCATCTACTGCCCATTTACTGCCCCATTGCCCATCTACTGCCCCATTGCCTATCTACTGCCCATTTACTGCCCCATTGCCCATCTACTGCCCCATTGCCTATCTACTGCCAATCTACTGCCCCATTACACATCTACTGCCCCATTACTCATCTACTGCCCCATTCCCCATCTACTGCCATATCTACAGCCCCATTGCCCCTCTGCTGCCCCATTGCCCATCTACTGCCCATTTACTGCCCCATTGCCCATCTACTGCCCCATTGCCTATCTACTGCCAATCTACTGCCCCATTACACATCTACTGCCCCATTACTCATCTACTGCCCCATTCCCCATCTACTGCCATATCTACAGCCCCATTGCCCCTCTACTGCCCCATTGCCCATCTACTGCCCCATTGCCCATCTACTGCCCCATTGCCCATCTACTGCCCATCTACTGCCCCATTGCCCATCTACTGCCCCATTGCCTATCTACTGCCAATCTACTGCCCTGTTCCCCATCTACTGCCCCGTTCCCCATCCACTGCCCTATTCCCCATCCACTGCCCCATTCTCTGCCCCATTCCCCATCTACTGCAATATTCCCCATCTACTGCCATATCTACTGCCCTATTCCCCATCTACTGCCCCATCTACTGCCCTATTCCCCATATACTGCCCTATTCCCCATCTACAGCCCTATTCCCCATCTACTGCCCTATTACCCATCTACTGCCCTATTCCCCATCTACTGCCCTATTCCCCATCTACTGCCCTATTCCCCATCTACTGCCCTATTCCCCATCTACTGCCCTATTCCCCATCTACTGCCCTATTCCCCATCTACTGCCCTATTCCCCATCTACTGCCCTATTCCCCACCTACTGCCCCATCTACTGCCCTATTCCCCATCTACTGCCCTATTCCCCATCCACTGCCCCGTTCCCCATCCACTGCCCCGTTCCCCATCCACTGCCCCGTTCCCCATCCACTGCCCTGTTCCCCATCCACTGCCCCGTTCCCCATCTACTGCCCCGTTCCCCATCTACTGCCCCGTTCCCCATCTACTGCCCCATTCCCAATCTACTGCCCCATTCCCAATCTACTGCCCCATATACTGCCCTATTCCCCATCTACTGCCCCATTCCCCATATATTGCCCTATTCACCATCTATTGCCCCATTCCCCATCTACTGCCCCATTCACCATCTACTGCCCCATCCCCCATCTACTGCCCCATTACCCATCTACTGCCCATCTACTGCCCTATCAAATGCCATATTCCCCATCTACTGCCCTATTCCCCATCTACTGCCCCATCTACTTCCCTATTCCCTGTCTACTGCCTCATGACCCATCTACTGCCCTATTCCCCATCTACTGCCCCATTACTCATCTACTGCCCCATTCCCCACCTACTGCCCCATCTACTGCCCTATTCACTGCCCCATCTACTGCCCTATTCCCCATCTAGTACCCCATTCCCCATCTACTGCAATATGCCCCATCTACTGCCCTATTCACTGCCCCATCTACTGCCCTATTCTCCATCTACTGCCCTATTCCCCATCTACTGCAATATGCCCCATCTACTGCCCTATTCACTGCCCCATCTACTGCCCTATTCACTGCCCCATCTACTGCCCTATTCTCCATCTACTGCCCTATTCCCCATCTAGTACCCCATTCCCCATCTACTGCCGCAGCTACAGCCCTATGTTACAGCCCTATCTACCGCCCCATTCTCAATCTACTGCCCCATATACTGCCTTATTCCCCATCTAGTGCCCCATCTATTGCCCTATTCCCCATCTATTGCCCCATTCTCCATCTATTGCCCCATTCCCTATCTATTGCCCCATTCCCAATCTAGTGCCCTATTCCCCATCTACTGCCCCATTCCCCATCTATTGCCCTATTCACCATCTATTGCCCCATTCCCCATCTACTGCCCCATTCCCCATCTACTGCCCCATTACCCATCTACTGCCCATCTACTGCCCTATCAAATGCCATATTCCCCATCTACTGCCCTATTCCCCATCTACTGCCGCATCTACTTCCCTATTCCCTGTCTACTGCCTCATGACCCATCTACTGCCCTATTCCCCATCTACTGCCCCATTACTCATCTACTGCCCCATTCCCCACCTACTGCCCCATCTACTGCCCTATTCACTGCCCCATCTACTGCCCTATTCCCCATCTAGTACCCCATTCCCCATCTACTGCAATATGCCCCATCTACTGCCCTATTCACTGCCCCATCTACTGCCCTATTCTCCATCTACTGCCCTATTCCCCATCTACTGCAATATGCCCCATCTACTGCCCTATTCACTGCCCCATCTACTGCCCTATTCACTGCCCCATCTACTGCCCTATTCTCCATCTACTGCCCTATTCCCCATCTAGTACCCCATTCCCCATCTACTGCAATATTGCCCATCTACTGCCGCAGCTACAGCCCTATGTTACAGCCCTATCTACCGCCCCATTCTCAATCTACTGCCCCATATACTGCCTTATTCCCCATCTAGTGCCCTATCTATTGCCCTATTCCCCATCTATTGCCCCATTCTCCATCTATTGCCCCATTCCCTATCTATTGCCCCATTCCCAATCTAGTGCCCAATTCCCCATCTACTGCCCCATTCCCCATCTATTGCCCTATTCACCATCTATTGCCTCATTCCCCATCTACTGCCCCATTCCCCATCTACTGCCCCATTACCCATCTACTGCCCATCTACTGCCCTATCAAATGCCATATTCCCCATCTACTGCCCTATTCCCCATCTACTGCCCCATCTACTTCCCTATTCCCCATATACTGCCACATTACTCATCTACTGCCCCATTCCCCATCTACTGCCATATCTACAGCCCCATTGCCCCTCTACTGCCCCATTGCCCATCTACTGCCCATTTACTGACCCATTGCCCATCTACTGCCCCATTGCCTATCTACTGCCAATCTACTGCCCCATTCCCCATCTACAGCCCCATTGCCCCTCTACTGCCCCATTGCCCATCTACTGCCCCATTGCCCATCTACTGCCCCATTGCCCATCTACTGCCCCATTGCCCATCTACTGCCCCATTGCCTATCTACTGCCAATCTACTGCCCTGTTCCCCATCTACTGCCCCGTTCCCCATCCACTGCCCTATTCCCCATCCACTGCCCCATTCTCTGCCCCATTCCCCATCTACTGCAATATTCCCCATCTACTGCCATATCTACTGCCCTAATCAACATCAACTGCCCCAGCTACAGCCCTATTCCCCATCTACTGCAATATGCCCCATCTACTGCCCTATTCACTGCCCCATCTACTGCCCTATTCACTGCCCCATCTACTGCCCTATTCTCCATCTACTGCCCTATTCCCCATCTAGTACCCCATTCCCCATCTACTGCCGCAGCTACAGCCCTATGTTACAGCCCTATCTACCGCCCCATTCTCAATCTACTGCCCCATATACTGCCTTATTCCCCATCTAGTGCCCCATCTATTGCCCTATTCCCCATCTATTGCCCCATTCTCCATCTATTGCCCCATTCCCTATCTATTGCCCCATTCCCAATCTAGTGCCCTATTCCCCATCTACTGCCCCATTCCCCATCTATTGCCCTATTCACCATCTATTGCCCCATTCCCCATCTACTGCCCCATTCCCCATCTACTGCCCCATTACCCATCTACTGCCCATCTACTGCCCTATCAAATGCCATATTCCCCATCTACTGCCCTATTCCCCATCTACTGCCCCATCTACTTCCCTATTCCCTGTCTACTGCCTCATGACCCATCTACTGCCCTATTCCCCATCTACTGCCCCATTACTCATCTACTGCCCCATTCCCCACCTACTGCCCCATCTACTGCCCTATTCACTGCCCCATCTACTGCCCTATTCCCCATCTAGTACCCCATTCCCCATCTACTGCAATATGCCCCATCTACTGCCCTATTCACTGCCCCATCTACTGCCCTATTCTCCATCTACTGCCCTATTCCCCATCTACTGCAATATGCCCCATCTACTGCCCTATTCACTGCCCCATCTACTGCCCTATTCACTGCCCCATCTACTGCCCTATTCTCCATCTACTGCCCTATTCCCCATCTAGTACCCCATTCCCCATCTACTGCAATATTGCCCATCTACTGCCGCAGCTACAGCCCTATGTTACAGCCCTATCTACCGCCCCATTCTCAATCTACTGCCCCATATACTGCCTTATTCCCCATCTAGTGCCCTATCTATTGCCCTATTCCCCATCTATTGCCCCATTCTCCATCTATTGCCCCATTCCCTATCTATTGCCCCATTCCCAATCTAGTGCCCTATTCCCCATCTACTGCCCCATTCCCCATCTATTGCCCTATTCACCATCTATTGCCTCATTCCCCATCTACTGCCCCATTCCCCATCTACTGCCCCATTACCCATCTACTGCCCATCTACTGCCCTATCAAATGCCATATTCCCCATCTACTGCCCTATTCCCCATCTACTGCCCCATCTACTTCCCTATTCCCCATATACTGCCACATTACTCATCTACTGCCCCATTCCCCATCTACTGCCATATCTACAGCCCCATTGCCCCTCTACTGCCCCATTGCCCATCTACTGCCCATTTACTGCCCCATTGCCCATCTACTGCCCCATTGCCTATCTACTGCCAATCTACTGCCCCATTCCCCATCTACAGCCCCATTGCCCCTCTACTGCCCCATTGCCCATCTACTGCCCCATTGCCCATCTACTGCCCCATTGCCCATCTACTGCCCCATTGCCCATCTACTGCCCCATTGCCCATCTACTGCCCCATTGCCTATCTACTGCCAATCTACTGCCCTGTTCCCCATCTACTGCCCCGTTCCCCATCCACTGCCCTATTCCCCATCCACTGCCCCATTCTCTGCCCCATTCCCCATCTACTGCAATATTCCCCATCTACTGCCATATCTACTGCCCTAATCAACATCAACTGCCCCAGCTACAGCCCTATTGCCCATCTACCGCCCCATTCCCAATCTACTGCCTCATATACTGCCTTATTCCCCATCTAGTGCACTATCTATTGCCCCATATACTGCCCTATTCCCCATCTAGTGCCCTATCTAGTGCCCTATTCCCCATCTAGTGCCCTATTCCCCATCTAGTGCCCTATCTAGTGCCCTATTCCCCATCTACTGCCACATTCCCCATCTAGTGCCCTATTCCCCATCTAGTGTCCCATTCCACATCTAGTGTCCCATTCCCCATCTAGTGTCCCATTCCCCATCTAGTGTCCCATTCCCCATCTATTGCCCTATTCCCCATCTACTGCCCCATTACCCATCTACTGCCCCATTACCCATCTACTGCCCCATTACCCATCTACTGCCCTATCAATTGCCCTATTCCCCATCTACTGCCCCATCAAATGCCCTATTCCCCATCTACTTCCCTATTCCCTGTCTACTGCCCTATTCCCCATCTACTGCCCCATTACTCATCTACTGCCCCATTCCCCATCTACTGCCATATCTACAGCCGCATTGCCCCTCTACTACCCCATTGCCAATCTACTGCCCCATTACACACCTACTGCCATATCTACTGCCCTATTCCCCATCTACTGCTCCATTACCCATCTACTGCCCCATTCCCCATCTACTGCCATATATACTGCCCCATTGCGCATCTACTGCCCCATTGCCCCTCTACTGCCCCATTGCCCATCTACTGCCCCATTGCCTATCTACTGCCCCATTGCACACCTACTGCCCCATCTATTGCCCTATTCCCCATCTACTGCCATATCTACTGCTCTACTCCCCATGAACTGCCCAAGCTACAGCCCTATTCCCCATCTACTACCCTATTCCCCATCTACTGCCCCATCTACTGCCCTATTCCCCATCTACTGCCCTATTCCCCATCTACTGCCCTATTCCCCATCTACTGCCCTATTCCCCATCTACTACCCTATTCCCCATCTACTGCCCTATTCCCCATCTACTGCCCCATCTACTGCCCTATTCCCCATCTACTGCCCTATTTCCCATCTACTGCCCTATTCCCCATCTACTGCCCTATTCCCCATCTACTGCCCTATTCCCCATCTACTGCCCTATTCCCCATCTACTACCCTATTCCCCATCTACTGCCCCATCTACTGCCCTATTCCCCATCTACTGCCCCATTGCCCCTCTACTGCCCCATTGCCCATCTACTGCCCCATTGCCTATCTACTGCCCCATTGCACACCTACTGCCCCATCTATTGCCCTATTCCCCATCTACTGCCATATCTACTGCTCTACTCCCCATGAACTGCCCAAGCTACAGCCCTATTCCCCATCTACTACCCTATTCCCCATCTACTGCCCCATCTACTGCCCTATTCCCCATCTACTGCCCTATTCCCCATCTACTGCCCTATTCCCCATCTACTGCCCTATTCCCCATCTACTGCCCTATTCCCCATCTACTACCCTATTCCCCATCTACTGCCCTATTCCCCATCTACTGCCCCATCTACTGCCCTATTCCCCATCTACTGCCCTATTCCCCATCTACTGCCCTATTCCCCATCTACTGCCCTATTCCCCATCTACTGCCCTATTCCCCATCTACTGCCCTATTCCCCATCTACTACCCTATTCCCCATCTACTGCCCCATCTACTGCCCTATTCCCCATCTACTGCCCCATCTACTGCCCTATTCCCCATCTACAGCCCTATTCCCCATCTACTGCCCCATCTACTGCCCTATTCCCCATCTACTGCCCCATCTACTGCCCTATTCCCCATCTACTGCCCTATTCCCCATCTACTGCCCCATCTACTGCCCTATTCCCCATCTACTGCCCTATTCCCCATCTACTGCCCTATTCCCCATATACTGCCCTATTCCCCATCTACTGCCCCATCTACTGCCCTATTCCCGATCTACTGCCCTATTCCCCATCTACTGCCCTATTCCCCATCTACTGCCCTATTCCCCATCTACTGCCCTCTTCCCCATATACTGCCCTATTCCACATATACTGCCCTATTCCCCATCTACTGCCCCATCTACTGCCCTATTCCCGATCTACTGCCCTATTCCCCATCTACTGCCCTATTCCCGATCTACTGCCCTATTCCCCATCTACTGCCCTATTCCCCATCTACTGCCCTATTCCCCATCTACTGCCCTATTCCCCATCTACTGCCCTATTCCCCATCTACTGCCCTATTCCCCATCTACTGCCCCATCTACTGCCCTATTCCCCATCTACTGCCCTATTCCCCATCTACTGCCCTATTCCCCATATACTGCCCTATTCCCCATATACTGCCCTATTCCCCATATACTGCCCTATTTCCCATATACTGTCCTATTCCCCATCTACAGCCCTATTCCCCATCTACTGCCCTATTCCCCATCTACTGCCCCATCTACTGCCCTATTCCCCATCTACTGCCCTATTCCCCATATACTGCCCTATTCCCCATATACTGCCCTATTCCCCATATACTGCCCTATTCCCTATCTACAGCCCTATTCCCCATCTACTGCCCTATTCCCCATCTACCGCCCTATTCCCCATCTACTGCCCTATTCCCCATCTACTGCCCTATTCCCCATCTACTGCCCCATCTACTGCCCTATTCCCCATCTACTGCCCTATTCCCCATCTACTGCCCTATTCCCCATCTAGTGCACTACTTTTGACCAGCGTCTAAAGAGCACTATATGGGGAATAGGGAACACTATATGGGGAATAGGGAACACTATATGGGGAATAGGGAACACTATATGGGGAATAGGAAACACTATATGGGGAATAGGGAACACTATATGGGGAATAGGGAACACTATATGGGGAATAGGGAACACTATATGGGGAATAGGGAACACTATATGGGGAATGGGAAACACTATATGGGGAATGGGGAACACTATATGGGGAATGGGGAACACTATATGGGGAATGGGGAACACTATATGGGGAATGGGGAACACTATATGGGGAATGGGGAACACTATATGGGGAATGGGGAACACTATATGGGGAATGGGGAACACTATATGGGGAATGGGGAACACTATATGGGGAATGGGGAACACTATATGGGGAATGGGGAACACTATATGGGGAATGGGGAACACTATATGGGGAATAGGGAACACTATATGGGGAATAGGGAACACTATATGGGGAATAAGGAACACTATATAGGGAATAGGGTGCCATTTGGGACACATTGAATTCTCCAATAAGTGTTCCTCACTCGTAGAAGCTCTCAGCAGGCGATGCTGCGGTGATGACAGGGTCCCCCATGTAGTGAAACACCTGCCCAGGTACGCTCCTCTCTGCCTTCCCAAACAACACCCTCACTGTCAGCTCTGCTGTCTGGTTACTGGGGCTGGTCCTGCATACCAGGTGAGTCCCATTCACCTCCTCAAAACTGGGGAAGAGAGGAGGAGAGAGTTATCATTATGGTGTCTGTCTGGTTACTGGGGCTGGTCCTGTATACCAGGTGAGTCCCATTCCCCTCGTCAACACTGGGGAAGAGGAGAGGAGGAGAGAGTTATCATTATGGTGTCTGTCTGGTTACTGGGGCTGGTCCTGTATACCAGGTGAGTCCCATTCACCTCCTCAACACTAGAGGAGAGGAGAGAGTTATCATTATGGTGTCTGTCTGGTTACTGGGGCTGGTCCTGTGTGTGTGGGGGGGGGGGACAGAGACAGACAGGCAGACAGACAGGCAGACAGCTAAAGCAGATATTGGAGCAGGGCTATTGTGTGCGTGGTGGGGTGGGGTGGGGTGGGGGGGGGGGGGGGGGGGACAGAGACAGACAGGCAGACAGACAGGCAGACAGCTAAAGCAGATATTGTAGCAGGGCTATTGTGTGTGTGGGGGGGGAGATAGACAGACCAGACCAGACCAGACCAGACAGACAGACAGCTAAAGCAGATATTGTAGCAGGGCTATTGTGTGTGTGTGTGTGTGGGGGGGGGGGGGGGGGGGGGGGGGAGACAGACAGACAGACAGCTAAAGCAGATATTGGAGCAGGGCTATTGTGTGCGTGGTGGGGTGGGGTGGGGGGGGGGGGGGGGGCAGACAGACAGGCAGACAGCTAAAGCAGATATTGTAGCAGGGCTTACATGTAGCAGGGTTGTTGTCCTACGTATGCAGTCAGGTCCTTCCTCTGTCCCGTTAGTAGCAGAGTCCCCTGGACTGTCAGGCTGGTCCCTCCTGATACAGGGCCCTTATCAGGGACTATACCAGTCAACTGGGGGTCCTACACAGAGGGAGACATGTTTATACTGTAGTATCTAACCATAGCTTTCAGGCTGGTCCCTCCTGAAACAGGGCCCTTATTCAGGGACAATAGCAGTCAACTGGGGGTCAGATTCAGAGTGTTTAATAGTCACATGTACAGGGTTCCAGGTGTGATTTCAGGGTACAGTGAAAATCTTAGGCTCCGAGTTCCAACATGCAGGACTAAGTTAAATAAAATAATGACAATGGTCGCTAGTAGGTAGCTGACTAGTGGTGGCTATTCAGCAGCCTGGTAGTCTGAGGGTAGAAACTATTGGCCAGTCTCTATGGGCCAGTCTTCCAGTGTTTGCCATGATGCTCCAGTACTGCCCGCGACGGAACGATTGAAGCAGGAAGAACTGGGCGTGACTTGGGTGGTTGGTTTGGGTTCCTGATGATCTTCCTGGCCTTCCTGCAACACCTGGTGTAGGGCAGGCAGTGTTCACCCAGTGGTGCGTTCAGCTGCACGGTATCACCCTCCGAAGAGCCTCGCGGCGGAGTTGCCGTACCAGGCTGTGAAGCTCTCGATGGTGCTCCTGTATAACACTGTGAGGGCCCCCTGAGACAGGTTGAATTTCTTCAGCATCCTGAGGTTGAAGAGTCACTGCCGTGCCTTCTTCACCACGATGTCCGTGTGAAGACCATTTCAGCTTCTCTGAGATGTGTACGTCGAGGAATTCAGTAGTTTGACTGTGTCCACAGAGGCCCCGTTGATGAGAATGGGGGCGTGTCCAGCTTGGTCAACTCTTTTGTTTTGCTAACGTTGAGGGACAGGTTGTTTACCTGGCACCACGCGGTCAGAGTGACAACCTTCTCCCTGTCTCGTGGTTGCTGGTGATCAGGCCTACTACTGTCGTGTCGTTAGAGAACTTGATGAAGTTGGAACTGTGTGAGGCCACATAGTCGTGGGTATACAGGGAAAACAGGAGGGGACTGAGTACGCACCCTTGTGGGGCCCCCGTGTTGAGAATCAGTGTCGATTAAGTAATATTGCCAACCTTCACCAGCTGGGCGGCCCGTCAGGAAGTCCAGGACCCAGTTACATAGGGAGGAGTTCAGATCCAGGGCCGTGAGCGTTGTAATGAGCTGATAGGACACTATGGTACTGAAGGCTGAGCTGTAGTCGATGAACAGCATCCTCACATATACAGTTGAAGTCGGAAGTTTACATAGACTTAGGTTGGAGTCATTAAACCTCGTTTTTCAACCACTCCACAAATTTCTTGTTAACAAACTATAGTTTTGGCAAGTCGGTTAGAACATCTACTTTGTGCATGACACCAGTAAGTTTTCCAACAATTGTTTACAGACAGATTATTTCACTTATAATTCACTATATCACAATTCCATTGGGTCAAGAAGTTTATATACACTAAGTTGACTGTGCCTTTAAACAGCTTGGAAAATTCCAGAAAATGATGTCATGACTTTAGAAGCTTCTGATAGGCTAACTGACATCATTTGAGTCAATTGGAGGTGTACCTGTGGATGTATTTCAAGGCCTACCTTCGAACTCAGTGTCTCTTTGCTTGACATCATGGGAAAATCAAAATAAATCAACCAAGACCTTAGAAAAAAAAGTGTAGACCTCCATAAATCTGGTTCATCCTTGGGAGCAATTTCCAAATGCCTGAAGGTACCACATTAATCTGTACAAACAATAGTACGCAAATATAAACACCATGGGACCACGCAGCCGTCAACTGCACATGAGGACAAAGATTGTACTTTTTGGAAAAATGTCCTCTGGTCTGATGAAACAAAAAGAGAACTGTTTGGCCATAATGACCATCGTTATGTTTGGCTTACAAGCCAAAGAACACCATCCCAACCGTGAAGAATGTGGGCAGCAGCATCATGTTGTGGGGGGTGCTTTGCTGCAGGAGAGACTGGTGCACTTCACAAAATAGATGGCATCATGAGAAAGGAAAATTATGTGGATATATTGAAGCAACATCTCAAGACATCAGTCAGGAAGTTAAAGCTTGGTCGCAAATGGGTCTTCCAAATGAACTATGACCCCAAGCATACTTCTAAAGTTGTGGCAAAATGGCTTAAGTACCACCGCACATGCTCAATTGGTCGGATTACCAGAATATAATTAATTTCCCCCCACCTTCTGATGTTCCCAGAATCTCTATGTTAACCAAGGGGTTTGCAAATGTAACCTCAGTAGGGTAGAGAGAGGAAAAAGGGGGGGGAAGAGGTATTTGACTGTCATAAACCTATCCCCCAGGCCAACGTCATGACAGTAGTCTATCGCAATATTTTCCCACGGAGCTTTGTCGATAGCGCTATTAACTTCAGGGTGGCAATGTTGAGAACAGTAGGAAAACTTAAGTTCTTCATTCATATCTTTCAAGAAAAAACGCTGTAGACAGGATTATTCACACATTTAGCAGCTCATATTAAAGACAGAAGCATGCTACATGGCAGACCAATCCGGATTCATCTCTTGGCATGTCCAGCCCATCCATTATCTCAGCCAATCATGGCTAGCGGGAAGGTTTCTGTATTTTTCCGTGGCTAAACCGACTAGGCTCGTTATTTAATGAATATGATGTCAGTTCGGTTGTCATCTAGGACATTCTCATCAATGATAAGATGACATAAACTCTACAGTGGAAAGTCTACACATCAGAGTTATCGGATTCACATGGAACTGTTGTTCAATTTAAATGTTTGAACATTAAATTATTCGTTCTGGGATGAAATGTGATTTTAGCTTCTAAAATGTGACATTTGGGGTTTCATAAGATAGGGCTCTGCTCAATCAGTGGCCCGCCCCTGTGAAGGGACATGGGCTATAAAACTTTTCAAACACGCCCTCCTCTCCCTTCCTATATAAGCCCTTGACGACAACATAATTTCCTGTTCCGATGATGTGAGGACGACGGTCCTATGTCAGAATGGTTCAGATAATACCTACAGAACGAAGCCAACATCAGCGTGAGCTTTGGTTGCAAATGGTATGAACTTTGAACTCTTATTCACTACAGAAGTGATTACCTCCTAGCCGTTGAGTTAGCAACAGCAGCTGCAAACGAGGGTTAGGAAAGAACAGACAGAGTATCCCATCTATCACCCAACGACGTTACTACAACGTATCCAATTGACCACCAGAGACATTCTTCAAAGGACAGAGGGGACTCGGTTTGGCAACACGGTCTTCCATCTACCACCAACCTACCGAAGCGCAGCTCAGAGTAAATATTTATTGCATTTTCCTTTTACAAATGGGCGGTAATTTAGAATGCATAAGAGACTGTATTTACGATGGCACAGCTTCTCCTTGTGTCCCTCAGTCTTCCCGCTCTTTCACTCAAGCCCAGCCCTTTTCGTCTGTGTAACAAGCTGTCATATGTGTTCCGCGCGGACGTTTTCCTTTATGAAATTTGATTTGAGTAGCCGGTAGAGAGGGGGGGGCAGAGAGGGGAGGGGCCTGCTGAATCTTTCACAGCCGCCGCCCAGCGATGGTACCGGGCCTGAAATAATTGCCAACTTTTTGTAATCTTTCAGAGCTAGAATCAGTTCTTTAAAATCAATTTTCATCAGTTTCAAGCTAACCCTCATAATGTCATATGATCCCACGTGGACTAAGACAGTACCAACTCCAGACATCTGTGGTAAAACGTTAGGAAGCAGCGTTATAATGTCATGTACTCACGCTCCAGGTTAGCACAGGGTTTTTGCTCCATGAAGTGAGTGAGTGAGTATATGTGTGTGTTACATACCTGGTAGGTGAATGTCTGCAGAGACTGTCCTGGTTCTGAGTCTCTCACGGAAACAATGACTGGTCCCTCCGTCTCCTGTTTACTGGGCTGGAGCTCACACACTATCCTGGAATACACAAACACACGACCAGACAATTAGCAATTAACACACAGGAAAAACAAATACTTGTAACACACATACACACAGAGCCTTGTAGTCTGAAGCCCTGTTCATGTTCCAATTGACTCAAATAAAAAAACATTTATAACCGACTGGAACCTGTTTCCTGCAGTCTGAACGGCCGAAAAGCAAATGGTTTCAGATATTTCAAGCCACCTCCGTAGGTGTGTCTGAACGGTCAAATCTGATATTTGCCCCTGATATTTTTAGACTGTTATTTGACATATATTATTGCTTGTTAGCTGCTCTGTTGACAGTTTGACAATAACATTTGGTAGCTTGTTCATTATTTACAAACAAATGAGTGAATGTGTTAAAATCTAGCCAGCTAGTCGACTGTTGTGTCTAGCCAGCTAGTCGACTGTTGTGTCTAGCCAGCTAGTCGACTGTTGTGTCTAGCCAGCTAGTCGACTGTTGTGTCTAGCCAGCTAGTCGACTGTTGTGTCTAGCCAGCTAGTCGACTGTTGTGTCTAGCCAGCTAGTCGACTGTTGTGTCTAGCCAGCTAGTCGACTGTTGTGTCTAGCCAGCTAGTCGACTGTTGTGGCTAGCCAGCTAGTCGACTGTTGTGGCTAGCCAGCTAGTCGACTGTTGTGTCTAGCTAGCTAGTTGACTGTTGTGGCTAGCCAGCTAGTCGACTGTTGTGGCTAGCCAGCTAGTCGACTGTTGTGGCTAGCCAGCTAGTCGACTGTTGTGGCTAGCCAGCTAGTCGACTGTTGTGGCTAGCTAGCTAGTCGACTGTTGTGGCTAGCTAGCTAGTCGACTGTTGTGGCTAGCTAGCTAGTCGACTGTTGTGGCTAGCCAGCTAGTCGACTGTTGTGTCTAGCCAGCTAGTCGACTGTTGTGTCTAGCCAGCTAGTCGACTGTTGTGTCTAGCCAGCTAGTCGACTGTTGTGTCTAGCCAGCTAGTCGACTGTTGTGTCTAGCCAGCTAGTCGACTGTTGTGTCTAGCCAGCTAGTCGACTGTTGTGTCTAGCCAGCTAGTCGACTGTTGTGGCTAGCCAGCTAGTCGACTGTTGTGGCTAGCCAGCTAGTCGACTGTTGTGTCTAGCTAGCTAGTTGACTGTTGTGGCTAGCCAGCTAGTCGACTGTTGTGGCTAGCCAGCTAGTCGACTGTTGTGGCTAGCCAGCTAGTCGACTGTTATGGCTAGCTAGCTAGTCGACTGTTGTGGCTAGCTAGCTAGTCGACTGTTGTGGCTAGCTAGCTAGTCGACTGTTGTGGCTAGCTAGTTAGTCGACTGTTGTGTCTAGCTAGCTAGTCGACTGTTGTGGCTAGCCAGCTAGTCGACTGTTGTGGCTAGCTAGCTAGTCGACTGTTGTGGCTAGCTAGCTAGTCGACTGTTGTGTCTAGCTAGCTAGTCGACTGTTGTGGCTAGCTAGCCAGTCGACTGTTGTGTCTAGCTAGCTAGTCGACTGTTGTGGCTAGCCAAAAAGGACTTGTTTTGAAAGTTGGATCCTTTGAGGCTTTAAAAGTCTTCTGACACTATGGTTTTTAACGTTCAATTGATCGTTTATGTGAAAAGTGACGACGTCAGGAAGGACAGCTAAATGGGGACCTCAGCTTGACAGACAGACAGACACACAGACACACATAGTGTTACCTGGTAGAGATGAGGTATCCATGGGACTGAGGCAGGCAGCTGACCCCAGCTACAGTCACTCCTCCCTGGATGTCCTGGTACTGCATCCCCAGGTTGGACCCACGGATGGTGATCAGAACACCTCCCTCCACCGGACCACTCACTGGCTGGATCTGACAGGGACAGAACAGGACAGGACAGGACAAAACGGGACAGAACAGGACAGGACAAAACAGGACAGAACAGGACAGGACAAAACGGGACAGAACAGGACAGGACAAAACAGGACAGAACAGGACAGGACAAAACGGGAGAGGACAGGAGAGGACAAGAGAGGACAAGAGAGGACAGAACAGAGAGGACAGAACAGGAGAGGACAGAACAGGAGAGGACAGAACAGGAGAGGACAGAACAGGAGAAGAGGGGACAGGAGAGGACAGAACAGGAGAGGACAGAACAGGAGAGGACAAGAGAGGACAGAACAGGAGGAGAGAGGACAGAACAGAGAGGACAAAACAGGAGAGGACAGAACAGGAGGAGAGAGGACAGGAGAGGACAGAACAGGAGGAGAGAGGACAGGAGAGGACAGAACAGGAGAGGACAGAACAGGAGAGGACAAGAGAGGACAGAACAGGAGAGGACAGAACAGGAGAGGACAGAACAGGAGAGGACAGAACAGGAGAGGACAGAACAGGAAAAGGTCTTTACTAAAATCCAAAAACAACATGGTATAGGAGTTGAACACACTTTAGTCTCAATGTTGTTTGTCACTAAAGTCTCCATTAGAATATATATATTCACAAAGCATCTCAGATCCTAATGAACCTGATTCCAGAACAACGCTTCTTCTCCGAGACCCTTTACATACCCAGGTACAGGACAGTGATGTTCAGAGCGATGTGTGTGTGTGTACCTGTGTGATCTGAGGCGAGGGACAGGTGTCAGCGGGCCCAGGTGAGCTGATACAGGAGAGATTGTAGACACAGCCTGGTGTCTCTCCACCACACCAGACACAGCCGTACCCTGAAGACACCGCTCTGCACTGACTACAGTCAGACTGGCCCACTGAACAGTCATACAGCTGCACTGTGGGACAACACAACACAGCGGGTATATCCAATGTCAAAGTATCTTTTAATTCCACTTGAAATTGTACTCCAAGAGTTGAGAAATATAAATGTTCTTCATTCTCGAGTGATAGCAGTGAATGGAACACAGTATAGAATTCAACAGAGACGTCTCACGTCTGAGGTCGGGAGCAGAGTCGATGCGATGGAAACCTCTTTGCAGATAGACGGGAGCAGAGTACTCCAAATGTTTTAAAGGGTACTGGAACTGAGAGGGGAGGGCAGAGAGGGGAGGGCAGAGAGGGGAGGGCAGAGAGGGGAGGGCAGAGAGGGGAGGGCAGAGAGGGGAGGGCAGAGAGGGGAGGGCAGAGAGGGGCCGGCAGAGAGGGGAGGGCAGAGAGGGGCCGGCAGAGAGGGGCCGGCAGAGAGGGGAGGGCAGAGAGGGGAGGGCAGAGAGGAGAGGGCAGAGAGGAGAGGGCAGAGAGGAGAGGGCAGAGAGGGGCCGGCAGAGAGGGGAGGGCAGAGAGGGGAGGGTAGAGAGGGGAGGGCAGAGAGGGGAGGGCAGAGAGGGGAGGACAGGGAGGAGAGGGCAGAGAGGTTATTATTGTTAGTCATACTATATTTGTACTGTTGTGGAATGCTCAGATTATTAAAAGTATATGTAAGGGATTATGTTTAAATATATGTATGTTTGTTAGTGTTTAAATATACACTACAAGTCAAACGTTTTAGAACAGCTACTCATGCAACAGTTTTTCTGTATTTCTGGAGGTGTGTTGGGTCATTGTCCTGTTGAAAAACAAATGACAGTCCCACAAAGCACAAACCAGATGGGATGGTGTATCGCTGCAGAATGCTGTTGTAGCAATGCTCGTTAAGTGTGCCTTGAATCCTAAATAAATCACAGACAGTGTCACTAGTAAAGCACCCCCACACCATCAAAACATCTCTAATTTGTACTCATCAGGACACATTTCCACCAGTCTAATGTCCATTGCTCGTGTTTCTTGGCCCAAGCAAGTCTCTTCTTATTATTGGTGTCATTTAGTAGTGGTTTCTTTGCAGCAATTTGACCATGAAGGCCTGATTCACACAGTCTCCTCTGAACAGTTGAGATATATCTGTTACTTGAACTCTGTAAAGCATTTATTTGGGCTGCAATTTCTGAGGCTGGTAACTCTAATGAACTTATCCTCTGCAGCAGAGGTAACTCTGGGTCTCCCTTTCCTGTGGCGGTCCTCATGAGAGCCAGTTTCATCATAGCGCTTGATGGTTTTTGCGACTGCACTTGAAGAAACTGTCACAGTTCTTGAAATGTTCTGTATTGACTGACCTTCACGTCTTAAAGTAATGATGGACTGTCATTTCTCTTTGCTTATTTGAGCTGTTCTTGCCATAATATGGACTTGGTCTTTTACCAAATAGGGCTCTCTTCTGTATACCACCCCTACCTTGTCACAACACAACTGATTGGCTCAAATGCAATAAGGAGGAAAGAAATTCCACAAATGTACTTTTAACAAGGCACACCTGTTAATTGAAATGCATTCCAGGTGACTACTACATTAAGCTGGTTGAGAGAATGCCAAGAGTGTGCATCGAGGCAAAGGGTGGCTATTTGAAGAATTTCAAATATAAAATACATTTTGATTTGTTGACTACATGATTCCATATGTGTTATTTCATAGTTTTGTGTCATAGTTTTGTGTTTAAAAACTTCTTAAGGCTAGGGGGGGCAGTATTTTCATGTCCGGATGAAAAACGTGCCCAAAGTAAACTGCCTGCTACTCAGGCCCAGAAGCAAGGATATGCATATGATTGGTAGACTTGGATAGAAAACACTCCGAAGTTTCTAAAACCATGTCTGTGAGTATAACAGAACTTATTTGGCAGGTGAAACCCCGAGGACAAACCATCCAGGATTTTTTTTTTTTTTTAAGGTCACTCTCTTTTTAATGGGTTTCTATGAGGATCTACATTTCTAAGGCACTTGCTTGCAGTTCCTATGGCTTCCACTAGATGTCAACAGTCTTTAGAAATTGGTTGATGTTTTTCCTTTGAGAAATGAAGAAGCAGGGCTGTTCAGTCTGAGTGTCAAGTCTAGTGTACTGTTGGGGTGCACGACCTGAAAGCACGCTCCACTTTATTTTCGTCCAGTATTAAACACAGTTTATTCCGTCTCAAATTGTATAGATTATTTACGTGTAAAAACACCTAAAGTTGGATTAGGAAAGTTGTTTGAAATGTTTGGACAAAGTTTACCGGTAATTTATTAGATAATGTGTAGTCATGTTGGGCGAGTTGGAACCGGTGTATTTTCTGAATCATACGCGCCAAATAAATGGACATTTTGGATATATAACAACAGAATTTATCGAACAAAATGACCATTTGTGATGTTTATGGGACATATTGGAGTGCCAACAGAAGATCTTCAAAGGAAAGGCACGTTATTTCTGAGTGTCGCGCCTGGCGGGTTGAAATATAGTTGTCATGTGTTTGTTTGATGGGGTCCTCAGATTATAGTATGGTTTGCTTTCGCCATAAAGCCTTTTTGAAACCTGACACTGTGGCTGGAAGTTCATCTTTAAACAGGTGTTTAACACTTGTATGATTTTTTAATTATTATTATTATGAGTATTTCTGTTTTTGAATTTGGAGCGCTGCAATTTCACTGGGTGCTGTCAAATCAATCCCGTTAACAGGATTGGCGAGCGAAGGGATCACTAAGAAGTTAAGTGTGTGTGTGTGTGTGTGTGTGTGTGTCAGGGTTTGTGTTTAAATGTGTGTGTGTGTGTGTGTGTGTGTGTGTGTGTGTGTGTGGGTGTCAGGGTTTGTGTTTAAATGTGTGTGTGTGTGTGTGTGTGTGTGTGTGTGTGTGTGTGTGTCTGTGGGTGTCAGGGTTTGTGTTTAAATGTGTGTGTGTGTGTGTGTGTGTGTGTCAGGGTTTGTGTTTAAATACCTGGTGGACAGAGCATGTAAAGGTGGTGACCTTGGTTTCTGGGTCTTTCTTCAGAATGGCGTTCAGTTTAAGCTCCTCCCCCACAACGACCACCACACAGGTATACTGTTCCTCACCCTGAAGATGACAACACACCTGTCTCTGTCTCAGATACACCAGACAGTACAGATTATTCTAAATGTTTTAGTAACCCCCTAGATTAACCAGACAGTACAGATTATTCTAAATGTTTTAGTAACCCCCCCCCCCCCTAGATTAACCAGACAGTACAGATTATTCTAAATGTTTCAGTACCCCTAGATTAACCAGACAGTACAGATTATTCTAAATGTTTCAGTAAACTCCCCTAGATTAACCAGACAGTACAGATTATTCTAAATGTTTCAGTAACCCCCCTAGATTAACCAGACAGTACAGATTACTCTAATTGTTTCAGTAACCCCCCCTAGATTAACCAGACGGTACAGATTATTCTAAATGTTTTAGTAACCCCCCACCCCTCCTAGATTAACCAGACAGTACAGATTATTCTAAATGTTTTAGAAACTCCCCTAGATTAACCAGACAGTACAGATTATTCTAAATGTTTTAGTAACCCCCCTAGATTAACCAGACAGTACAGATTATTCTAAATGTTTTAGTAACCCCCTAGATTAACCAGACAGTACAGATTATTCTAAATGTTTCAGTAACCCCCTAGATTAACCAGACAGTACAGATTATTCTAAATGTTTTAGTAACCCCCCTAGATTAACCAGACAGTACAGATTATTCTAAATGTTTTAGTAACCCCCCCCCCCCCCCCCTAGATTAACCAGACAGTACAGATTATTCTAAATGTTTTAGTAACCCCCCCCCCCCTAGATTAACCAGACAGTACAGATTATTCTAAATGTTTCAGTAACCCCCCTAGATTAACCAGACAGTACAGATTATTCTAAATGTTTCAGTAACCCCCCCCCCCCTAGATTAACCAGACAGTACAGATTATTCTAAATGTTTCAGTAACCCCCCTAGATTAACCAGACAGTACAGATTATTCTAAATGTTTTAGTAACCCCCCCCCCCTAGATTAACCAGACAGTACAGATTATTCTAAATGTTTTAGTAACCCCCCCCCCCCTAGATTAACCAGACAGTACAGATTATTCTAAATGTTTCATGAAAATATTTATTGATTGATCACCTACTTATAAACCCTGAATGTGGCGTTATCTTTGCCCACATGTATAGTAAAAACATACCTGAAACACGTCCAGGTTCCTGCCCAGTAGGGTCAGAGGGGACAGGAAGCCCATGGGGACCAGAGGAGAACTCTGTAGAGCCCACACAAAGGGACACGAGTCTGCACCCCGCGGCTCCAACTGCTGCTCCTAGTGGTGGCAGGGGGGATATTAGATTGGAACGGAACGGCACAAAATGGAGAGAAGGAGAGGCTGTGTGTAGAAAACAACAATCAATGTTCAGTCAAAGTGCAGAGAGGACAGAGTTGTTACTAAGGCCTGGTAGACAGGGTCTGGGGTTGTTACTAAGGCCTGGTAGACAGGGTCTGGGGTTGTTACTAAGGCCTGGTAGACAGGGTCTGGGGTTGTTACTAAGGCCTGGTAGACAGGGTCTGGGGTTGTTACTAAGGCCTGGTAGACAGGGTCTGGGGTTGTTACTAAGGCCTGGTAGACAGGGTCTGGGGTTGTTACTAAGGCCTGGTAGACAGGGTCTGGGGTTGTTACTAAGGCCTGGTAGACAGGGTCTGGGGTTGTTACTAAGGCCTGGTAGACAGGGTCTGGGGTTGTTACTAAGGCCTGGTAGACAGGGTCTGGGGTTGTTACTAAGGCCTGGTAGACAGGGTCTGGGGTTGTTACTAAGGCCTGGTAGACAGGGTCTGGGGTTGTTACTAAGGCCTGGTAGACAGGGTCTGGGGTTGTTACTAAGGCCTGGTAGACAGGGTCTGGGGTTGTTACTAAGGCCTGGTAGACAGGGTCTGGGGTTGTTACTAAGGCCTGGTAGACAGGGTCTGGGGTTGTTACTAGGGTCTGGGGTTGTCTTACCCACAGAGTTGTTACTAAGGCCTGGTAGACAGGGTCTGGGGTTGTTACTAAGGCCTGGTAGACAGGGTCTGGGGTTGTTACTAAGGCCTGGTAGACAGGGTCTGGGGTTGTTACTAAGGCCTGGTAGACAGGGTCTGGGGTTGTTACTAGGGTCTGGGGTTGTCTTACCCACAGAGTTGTTACTAAGGCCTGGTAGACAGGGTCTGGGGTTGTTACTAGGGTCTGGGGTTGTCTTACCCACAGAGTTGTTACTAAGGCCTGGTAGATAGGGTCTGGGGTTGTCTTACCCACAGAGGTGTTACTAAGGCCTGGTAGACAGGGTCTGGGGTTGTTACTAGGGTCTGGGGTTGTCTTACCCACAGAGTTGTTACTAAGGCCTGGTAGATAGGGTCTGGGGTTGTCTTAACCACAGAGTTGTTACTAAGGCCTGGTAGACAGGGTCTGGGGTTGTCTTAACCACAGCGTTGTTACTAAGGCCTGGTAGATAGGGTCTGGGGTTGTCTTAACCACAGCGTTGTTACTAAGGCCTGGTGGATAGGGTCTGGGGTTGTCTTAACCACAGCATTGTTACTAAGGCCTGGTAGATAGGGTCTGGGGTTGTCTTAACCACAGCGTTGTTACTAAGGCCTGGTGGATAGGGTCTGGGGTTGTTACTAAGGCCTGGTAGAGAGGGTCTGGGGTTGTTACTAAGGCCTGGTAGATAGGGTCTGGGGTTGTCTTACCCACAGAGTTGTTACTAAGGCCTGGTAGATAGGGTCTGGGGTTGTCTTAACCACAGAGTTGTTACTAAGGCCTGGTAGATAGGGTCAGGGGTTGTCTTATCCACAGAGTTGTTACTAAGGCCTAGTAGACAGGGTCTGGGGTTGTTACTAAGGCCTGGTAGATAGGGTCTGGGGTTGTCTTAACCACAGAGTTGTTACTAAGGCCTGGTAGATAGGGTCTGGGTTGTTACTAAGGCCTGGTAGATACGGTCTGGGTTGTCTTACCAGTGAGTTGTGTATGGTGTGCTGCCTGGGACAGCTGCTGTTGTTGTGGGTACACAGCCCACCCAGGACACACCAGTTGCATGGCCACACACTGCCCACACAAGCCATACACCTAAACACAGAGAGACATATGGATTTAGGTACTGTATGGGGTCTAATATACAGATTTAGATACTGTATGGGTCTAATATACAGATTTATATACTGTATGAGGTCTAATATACATATTTAGATACTGTATGGGGTCTAATATACAGATTTAGATACTGTATGGGTCTAACATATGGATTTAGATACTGTATGGGTCTAACATATGGATTTAGATACTGCATGGGTCTAACATATCATGCAAAACGCAATATACCGCCAGTATTTCTGTATTTAAAAAAAGTTATACATCTTGAAAAGGTGATTGCTGACATGAAAAACACATAGACCCTATATCAACAACAAAACACATTGACCCTATATCAACAACAGAACACATTGACCCTATATCAACAACAAAACACATTGACCCTATATCAACAACAACAGAACACATTGACCCTATATCAACAACAACAAAACACATTGACCCTATATCAACAACAGAACACATTGACCCTATATCAACAACAACAAAACACATTGACCCTATATCAACAACAACAAAACACATTGACCCTATATCAACAACAACAAAACACATAGACCCTATATCAACAACAACAAAACACATTGACCCTATATCATCAAAACACATTGACCCTATATCAACAACAGAACACATTGACCCTATATCAACAACAAAACACATTGACCCTATATCAACAACAACAGAACACATTGACCCTATATCAACAACAACAAAACACATAGACCCTATATCATCAGAACACATTGACCCTATATCAACAACCTATATCAACAACAGAACACGTTGACCCTATATCAACAACAACAGAACACATTGACCCTATATCAACAACAACAAAACACATTGACCCTATATCAACAACAACAAAACACATTGACCCTATATCAACAACAACAAAACACATTGACCCTATATCAACAACAGAACACGTTGACCCTATATCAACAACAACAAAACACATTGACCCTATATCAACAACAACAAAACACATTGACCCTATATCATCAGAACACATTGACCCTATATCAACAACAGAACACATTGACCCTATATCAACAACAACAACACACTTTGACCCTATATCAACAACAACAAAACACATTGACCCTATATCAACAACAACAAAACACATTGACCCTATATCAACAACAACAAAACACATTGACCCTATATCATCAGAACACATTGACCCTATATCAACAACAGAACACATTGACCCTATATCAACAACAACACACATTGACCCTATATCAACAACAGAACACATTGACCCTATATCAACAACAACACACATTGACCCTATATCAACAACAGAACACATTGACCCTATATCAACAACAGAACACATTGACCCTATATCAACAACAGAACACATTGACCCTATATCAACAACAAAACACATTGACCCTATATCAACAACAACAGAACACGTTGACCCTATATCAACAACAACAAAACACATAGACCCTATATCATCAGAACACATTGACCCTATATCAACAACAACAAAACACGTTGACCCTATATCAACAACAAAACACATTGACCCTATATCAACAACAACAACACACTGACCCTATATCAACAACAAAACACATTGACCCTATATCAACAACAGAACACATTGACCTTATATCAACAACACCACATATTGACCCTATATCAACAACAACACACATTGACCCTATATCAACAACAGAACACATTGACCCTATATCAACAACAACACACATTGACCCTATATCAACAACAACACACATTGACCCTATATCAACAACAGAACACATTGACCCTATATCAACAACAGAACACATTGACCCTATATCAACAACAGAACACATTGACCCTATATCAACAACAACAAAACACATTGACCCTATATCAACAACAACAAAACACATTGACCCTATATCAACAACAACAACACACTGACCCTACATCAACAACAAAACACACTGACCCTATATCAACAGAACACATTGACCCTATATCAACAACAGAACACATTGACCCTATATCAACAACAACAAAACACACTGACCCTATATCAACAACAACAAAACACATTGACCCTATATCAACAACAACAACACACTGACCCTATATCAACAACAACAAAACACATTGACCCTATATCAACAACAGAACACATTGACCTTATATCAACAACACCACATATTGACCCTATATCAACAACAACACATATTGGCCCTATATCAACAACAACACATATTGACCCTATATCAACAACAGAACACGTTGACCCTATATCAACAACAACAGAACACATTGACCCTATATCAACAACAACACGTTGAAAACACGTGTGTGTACGGTGTGTGTGTGTGTACGGTGTGTGTGTATGTGTACGGTGTGTGTGTATGTGTACGGTGTGTATGTGTGTGTGTGTATCTCTTACGGGGAGGTGGTGTTGAGTCGCCCCACAGCTCGACAGTCGTAGAAGATGATGTCACTGCTAGAGATGGTCACGTCTCTGAACACCACAGACACACGTAGGGACACGTGGTCTACAGGGACAGGAGACACGTTAACATTCAGAAACTTTTTCCACTTTGTTACGTTACAGCCTTATTCTAAAAATGGATTGAATGCAATCTACACACAATACCCCATAATGACAAAGCGAAAATAGGTATTTAAAAAAGTGAGCAAATGTATAAAAAAAAAAAAAGAAACTTATTTACATAAGTATTCAGACCCTTCGCTGTGAGACTTGAAATTGCGTTCAGGTGTTTCCTGTTTCCATTGATCATCCTTGAGATGTTTCTACAACTTGATTGGAGTTCACCTGTGTTAAATTCAATTGATTGGACATGATTTGGAAAGGCACACACCTGTCTATATAAGGTCCTACAGTTGACAGTGCATGTCAGAGCAAAAACCAAGACATGAGGTTGAAGGAAATGTCCGTAGAGCTCCGAGACAGGATTGTGTCGAGGCTGAGATCTGGGGAAGGGTACCAAAACATTTCTGCAGCATTGAAGGTCCCCAACAACACAGTGACCTCCATCATTCTTAAATGGAAGAAGTTTGGAACCACCAAGACTCTAGGTTCCTAGAGCTGGCCGCTCGGCCAAACTGAACAATCGGGGTAACCAAGAACTCATTGTGAACCCAATGTTCACTCTGGCAGAGATCTAGACTTCCTCTGTGGAGATGGGAGAACCTTCCAGAAGGACAACCATCTCTGCAGCTCTTCACCAATCAGGCCTTTATGGTAGAGTGGTCAGATGGAAGCCGCTCCTCAGTAAAAGGCACATGACAGCCCACTTGGAGTTTGCCAAAAGGCACCTAAAGGACCCTCAGACCATGAGAAACAAGATTCTCTGGTCTGATGAAACCAAGATTGAACTCTTTGGCCTGAATGCTAAGTGCCACGTCTGGAAGAAACCTGGTACCATCCCTACAGTGAAGCATGGTGGTGGCAGCATCACTACGGTGAAGCATGGTGGTGGCAGCATCACTACGGTGAAGCATGGTGGTGGCAGCGTCACTACGGTGAAGCATGGTGGTGGCAGCATCCCTACGGTGAAGCATGGTAGTGGCAGCATCCCTACGGTGAAGCATGGTAGTGGCAGCATCATGCTGTGGGGATGTTTTTCAGTAGCAGGGACTGAGAGACTAGTCAGGATCGAGGGAAAGATGAACGAAGTAAAGAACAGAGAGTTCCTTGATGAAAACCTTCTCCAGAGTGCTCAGGACCTCAGACTGAGGCGAAGGTTCCCCTTCCAATAGGACAACGACCCCAAGCACACAGCCAAGACAAAGCAGGAGTGGCTTTGGGACAAGTCTCTGAATTATTTTTAAAATACCTTGGCAAAAATGTCTAAAACGTGTTTTTGCTTTGCTATTATGGGGTAATGTGTATCGATTAATGAGGAAAACAAAACTGTTTAATCCATTTTAGAATAAGGCTGTAACCTAACAAAACGTGGAAAAAGTCAAGGGGTCTGAATTCCCTTCCCAAGGCACTGTATCACACATCCGACTTGTTTCGATGCTGGACAGAAAAAAATAACGATAAAGAATGAATAACAATCCCAGTTCTCTTTATAATAGGGCTACTGTTCACAGAGAGGCGTGTACCTCCCGCATCAGAGGGGCGTGTACCTCCCGCATCAGAGGGGCGTGTACCTCCCGCATCAGAGGGGCGTGTACCTCCCGCATCAGTGGGGCGTGTACCTCCCGCATTAGAGGGGCGTGTACCTCCCGCATCAGAGGGGCGTGTACCTCCCGCATCAGAGGGGCGTGTACCTCCCGCATCAGAGTGGCGTGTACCTCCCGCATCAGAGGGGCGTGTACCTCCCGCATCAGAGGGGCGTGTACCTCCCGCATCAGAGGGGCGTGTACCTCCCGCATCAGAGGGGCGTGTACCTCCCGCATCAGAGGGGCGTGTACCTCCTGCATCAGAGGGGCGTGTACCTCCTGCATCAGAGGGGCGTGTACCTCCCTCATCAGAGGGGCGTGTACCTCCCTCATCAGAGGGGCGTGTACCTCCCTCATCAGAGGGGCGTGTACCTCCCGCATCAGAGGGGCGTGTACCTCCCGCATCAGAGGGGCGTGTACCTCCCTCATCAGTGTAGTCAGGCTCAGAAACTGATCTCACAGTGACATCAACAAAGAAGCACTTTACCCTCTGCCTGAAATTCAATGATTTCTGTATTGAGAAAATAAATGATCATATGATGAATGTGATTAGCCGTTTGGGATGAAAGATGGCTCTGCAGTGGACAGCTGCCGTTGCTTTCTGACCTAGTCTGCTAATTTTGTGTTGTTTTTTTTTCTTTACGCTGATCTTAACTTTCTTAAGTAAGAATGGTCTAGCATACAGGCAGTTATGCAAATCTGTGGACACCAGTCCAGATTTTGACGGCAATGTTACGAAAAATAGACTTCAAGGACATAACTCAATGCTGCAATGATGAAAACATCGGTGAGAAAAACCCATCTAAAAACTAAACCAAAGAGTTCTGCACCAAATGATCCTGAAAAATAAATGGTATATTCTGTAATCAGTCAAAGAAATTGCCTCTTCAAGGAGCCTTCCGACTGGTGGTCTTGTTAGCACGGTCGCAATATTGGAGATACCTTGGTGAGATCTGCCCCCTGAAACCACTCAAGACACTTGACTCCCTATCCCAAATGGTGAACTACAAACGTGTCTCATGCGCACAGTGTAATAGCTCTATAAAAACATCCTTCTTCAGACACCCACATACAGGTCGAAAGATCCCCGTTAGAGGCATCACCTCATGCAAGACCCGGGGAGTAATCTATCTCATCACCTGTTCATGTGGAAAAAGCCTACGTAGGACAAACGAAAAGACAACTAAAACAACGCATAGCTGAAAATGCAGCTCAATCAGGTGTGAGAACATTGACTGTCCAGTAGCAGCTCACTTTGTTGAAGCTAACCATCCCATCTCCTCCTCCCTCAAATACACAGGCGTTGAGCTTGTTGCTCCACCAAGGAGAGGAGGTAACATCAAGATCCTTCTACTACAAAGGGAGGCTTACTGGATATCCTTCCTAAAAACATTGACCCCTAGTGGTCTGAATATTGACTGTTGACTGTTGATGATGCTTATTATGCATTATGGTTGAACCAAAAGATTACATCGATGTTGTTGCTATTGGAAATATTTAAATATATAGGTGATGAATGAAATGAAACAATAATGTTAGCATTAGCATCAACATACAATGGCATAATATATTCAATATGCTGTGGGCGATTGTCTTTTAACAGTTTCACTCAATTAATTTTGGTCAACCTAGCAATTATGACACAGCCCTCACTATAGTCAACATAACCTGCTTCAAGCATTCATGACATTACCCTGAAGAAGGATATATATATATATATATACATACATACATACATACATACATACATACACACACACACACACACACACACACACACACACACACTGTATATATATATATATCCTTCTTCAGGGTAATGTCATGAATGCTTGAATATGTGAATATGTATATATATATATCACATACACACATTTATATATATATATATATACATACACACACACATACAGTGGGGCAGAAAAGTATTTAGTCAGCCACCAACTGTGCAAGTTCTCCCACTTAAAAAGATGAGAGAGACCTGTCATTTTCATCAACTATGACAGACAAAATGAGAAAAAATACGTAACTTCTTCTGGTGTCCTTTGACAGCTCTTTGGTCTTGGCCATAGTGGAGTGTGACTGTTTGTGGTTGTGGACAGGTGTCTTTTATACTGATAACAAGATCAAACAGGTGCCATTAATACAGGTAACGAGTGGAGGACAGAAGAGCCTCTTCAAGAAGAAGTTACAGGTCTGTGAGAGCCAGAAATCTTGCTTGTTTGTAGGTGACCAAATATTTATTTTCCACCATAATTTGCAAATAAATTCATTAAAAATCCTACTATGTGATTTTCTGGATTTTTTTTCTCATTTTGTCTGTCATAGTTGAAGTGTAGCTATGTAGCTAAAATTACAGGCCTCTCTCATATTTTTAAGTGGAGAACTTGCACAATTGGTGGCTGACTAAATATTTTCTGCCCCACTGTATATACATACATACACACATATACATACACACACAGTTGAAGTCGGAAGTTTACATACACCTTAGCCAAATACATTTAAACTCAGTTTTTCACAATTTCTGACATTTAATCCTAGTAAAAATTCCCTGTCTTAGGTCAGTTAGGATCACCACTTTATTTTAAGAATGTGAAATGTCAGAATAATAGTAGAGAGAGTAATTTATTTCAGCTTTTATTTCTTTCATCACACTCCCAGTGGGTCAGAAGTTTACATACGCTCAAATAGTATCCTGGTAGCATTGCCTTTAAATTTAACCTCCATTTGGCCAATCAGACCATAACTCTATCTTCTTGCTACCTGCTTACATGCAAAAAGTCAAACAGGAAGTACCAGTGACGCGCTTCATACAGAAGTGGTCCGAGGAAGCGGTTGCTAAGCTACAGGACTGTTTCACACAGACTGGAATATGTTTCCGCGATTCATCCAAGTACACCACATCAATCACTGGCTTCGTTAATATGTCAGTTGACGTCGTTCCCACAGTGACCGTACGAACGTACATACCCCAACCAGAGGCCATGGATTACAGGCAACATCCGCAGCATAAAGCATAAAGACTGCTGCCGCTTTTAAGGAGCAGGACACTAATTATAAATCACGCTACGACCTCCGACGAACCATCAAAACAGGCAGAGCGTCAACACAAGACTAAGATCAAATCCTACTACGTCGGCTCTGACGCTCGACGGATGCGGCACGGGTTTGCAAACTATCACGGATGACCTCGTAGCTACGAGCTACGTGCACATCGACATGTTCTTTTTTACTCGCTAATGTTCTACATTTCGTATTTATTCTTTGTGTCATTATTTCAACATCTTTAACTGCAGTGTTTGTACTGTTCACTGTTTAGTTCCAGTGACACGTTCTCTGGAGCAGGGGAGACGTGTTCTCTGGAGCAGGGGAAACGCGTTCTCTGGAGCAGGGGAAACGCGTTCTCTGGAGCAGTGGAAACGCGTTTTCTGGAGCAGGGGAAACGTGTTCTCTGGGGCAGTGGAAACGTGTTCTCTGGAGCAGTGGAAACGCGTTCTCTGGAGCAGGGGAAACGTGTTCTCTGGAGCAGTGGAAACGTGTTCTCTGGAGCAGTGGAAACCTGTTCTCTGGAGCAGTGGAAACCTGTTCTCTGGAGCAGTGGAAACCTGTTCTCTGGAGCAGTGGAAACCTGTTCTCTGGAGCAGTGGAAACGTGTTCTCTGGGGCAGTGGAAACCTGTTCTCTGGAGCAGTGGAAACGCGTTCTCTGGAGCAGGGGAAACCTGTTCTCTGGAGCAGTGGAAACCTGTTCTCTGGAGCAGTGGAAACCTGTTCTCTGGAGCAGTGGAAACGCGTTCTCTGGAGCAGTGGAAACGCGTTCTCTGGAGCAGTGGAAACGTGTTCTCTGGAGCAGTGGAAACGTGTTCTCTGGAGCAGTGGAAACGTGTTCTCTGGAGCAGTGGAAACGTGTTCTCTGGAGCAGTGGAAACGCGTTCTCTGGAGCAGGGGAAACGCGTTCTCTGGAGCAGGGGAAACCTGTTCTCTGGAGCAGGGGAAATGCGTTCTCTGGAGTGATGAATCACGCTTCACCATCTGGCAGTCCGATGGACAAATGTGGGATAAGGCGGATGCCATAAGAACGCTACCTGCCCCAATGCATAGTGCCAACTGTAAAGTTTGGTGGAGGAGGAGGAATAATAGTCTGGGGCTGTTTTTCATGGTTCGGGCCCCTTAGTTCCAGTGAAGGGAAAGCTTAAACGCTACAGCATACAATGACATTCTACAAGATTCTGTCCTTCCAACTCTGTAGCAACAGTTTGGGGAAGGCCCTTTCCTGTTTCAGCATGATAATGCTCCTGTGCACAAAGCGAGGTCCATACAGAACTGGTTTTGATATCAGTGTGGAATAACTTGACTGGCCTGCACAGAGCACTGACCTCAACCCCATGGAACACCTTTGGGATGAATTGGAACGCAGAACGGCAAGCCAGGCCTAATTGCCCAACATCAGTGCCCGACCTCACTAATGCTCTTCTGTCTGAATGGGAAGCAAGTCCCTACAGCAATGTTCCAACATCTAGTGGAAAGGCCTTCCCAGAAGAGTGGAGGCTGTTATAGCAGCAATGTTCCAACATCTAGTGGAAAGCCTTCCCAGAAGAGTGGAGGCTGCTATAGCAGCAATGTTCCAACATCTAGTGGAAAGCCTTCCCAGAAGAGTGGAATCCTTCCCAGAAGAGTGGAGGCTGTTATAGCAGCAAAGGGGGGACAAAGTCCATATTAATACCCATGATTTTGGAATGAGAAGTTCGACGAGCAGCTGTCCACATACTTTTGGTCATGTAGTGTATCTATACCTAGAACAATACAGTGCCTTGCGAAAGTATTCGGCCCCCTTGAACTTTGCGACCTTTTGCCACATTTCAGGCTTCAAACAAAGATATAAAACTGTATTTTTTTGTGAAGAATCAACAACAAGTGGGACACAATAATGAAGTGGAACGACATTTTATTGGATTTTTCAAACTTTTTTAACAAATCAAAAACTGAAAAATTGGGAGTGCAAAATTATTCAGCCCCTTTACTTTCAGTGCAGCAAACTCTCTCCAGAAGTTCAGTGAGGATCTCTGAATGATTCAATGTTGACCTAAATGACTAATGATGATAAATACAATCCACCTGTGTGTAATCAAGTCTCCGTGTAAATGCACCTGCACTGTGATAGTCTCAGAGGTCCGTTAAAAGCGCAGAGAGCATCATGAAGAACAAGGAACACACCAGGCAGGTCCGAGATACTGTTGTGAAGAAGTTTAAAGCCGGATTTGGATACAAAAAGATTTCCCAAGCTTTAAACATCCCAAGGAGCACTGTGCAAGCGATAATATTGAAATGCAAGGAGTATCAGACCACTGCAAATCTCCCAAGACCTGGCCGTCCCTCTAAACTTTCAGCTCATACAAGGAGAAGACTGATCAGAGATGCAGCCAAGAGGCCCATGATCACTCTGGATGAACTGCAGAGATCTACAGCTGAGGTGGGAGACTCTGTCCATAGGACAACAATCAGTCGTATATTGCACAAATCTGGCCTTTATGGAAGAGTGGCAAGAAGAAAGCCATTTCTTAAAGATATCCATAAAAAGTGTTGTTTAAAGTTTGCCACAAGCCACCTGGGAGACACACCAAACATGTGGAAGAAGGTGCTCTGGTCAGATGAAACCAAAATTGAACTTTTTGGCAACAATGCAAAACTTTATGTTTGGCGTAAAAGCAACACAGCTGAACACACCATCCCCACTGTCAAACATGGTGGTGGTAGCATCATGGTTTGGTCCTGCTTTTCTTCAGCAGGGACAGGGAAGATGGTTAAAATTGATGGGAAGATGGATGGAGCCAAATACAGGACCATTCTGGAAGAAAACCTGATGGAGTCTGCAAAAGACCTGAGACTGGGACGGAGATTTGTCTTCCAACAAGACAATGATCCAAAACATAAAGCAACATCTACAATGGAATGGTTCAAAAATAAACATATCCAGGTGTTAGAATGGCCAAGTCAAAGTCCAGACCTGAATCCAATCGAGAATCTGTGGAAAGAACTGAAAACTGCTGTTCACAAATGCTCTCCATCCAACCTCACTGAGCTCGAGCTGTTTTGCAAGGAGGAATGGGAAAAAAATTCAGTCTCTCGATGTGCAAAACTGATAGAGACATACCCCAAGCGACTTACAGCTGTAATCGCAGCAAAAGGTGGCGCTACAAAGTATTAACTTAAGGGGGCTGAATAATTTTGCACGCCCAATTTTTCAGTTTTTGATTTGTTAAAAAAGTTTGAAATATCCAATAAATGTCGTTCCACTTCATGATTGTGTCCCACTTGTTGTTGATTCTTCACAAGAAAATACAGTTTTATATCTTTATGTTTGAAGCCTGAAATGTGGCAAAAGGTCGCAAAGTTCAAGGGGGCCGAATACTTTCGCAAGGCACTGTATGTATTTGCCGTCAATAGGCCGGGGGTCTAAGTGTGGCACCTGGCCGTGACTGAAAAGTCATGTGATAACCTGCCTGTCTTGGACTAAAGTCTGTCATGGTATTGTATCTCAACAAGGCTAACCTGGAAAAATAATCAAATATATAAAAATAAAATATTTACAGATATATTTTTATATAAAACTTTAAATAAAATGGCCGCTTACCACTTCCTGGTGGGCTGGGTGGGAGGAGCTCAGGCTGGGGTGATTGACAGGTTATGGTGGTTCCCGTAACGACAGCTGGTTGAGGGGCGAGGGTTCCAAAGGAGCAGGACAGAGACTCCTCCTCCTCTGACAGGGTGGGCAGCAGGGCCACAACAAGAGAAACCTGGGAGAGGAAACAACAAGGAACTTTAACTCAACTATGTTTGGAGTAAGCTGAAGTAAAAGCACCTTTTTCTTCTCAGTCAGTCTCAACCTGTTTCTACGTAATCATCTCATGCCATGTTTTTACTCCAGAATGACATTTCACTGATAAATATTTTGAGTAAAAACAAGGCACGAGTTGATATATCGTTGTATTGATTGGCTAGAGAAGTTACCTGGTTTGTCAGGTCTTAATGAGACACTGATTTTCCTGAATCAAGAACAGCAATTAGAGGAACAATATTTGGAGTACCGCGACTTTATTCAATACTATACTGCCACAGTTCCCCCACCCGAGTTACTATACTGCCACAGTTCACCCACCCGAGTCACTATACTGCCACAGTTCCCTCACCCGAGTCACTATACTGCCACAGTTCCCCCACCCGAGTCACTATACTGCCACAGTTCACCCACCTGAGTCACTATACTGCCAAAGTTCACCCACCTGAGTCACTATACTGCCAAAGTTCACCCACCTGAGTCTCTATACTGCCACAGTTCACCCACCTGAGTCTCTATACTGCCACAGTTCACCCACCTGAGTCACTATACTGCCACAGTTCACCCACCTGAGTCACTATACTCCTACAGTTCACCCACCTGAGTCACTATACTGCCACAGTTCACCCACCTGAGTCACTATACTGCCACAGTTCACCCACCTGAGTTTCTATACTGCCACAGTTCACCCACCTGAGTCTCCTCCTCTCTGCTTTGGATGGCAGGCTCCAAGCTCTGGACAGTCACACACTGGTTGGCAGGCTGGTTGGCAGGCTGGTTGGCAGGCTGGTTGGCAGGCTGGTAGCTCCACAGCCAGTGGTTGGCTTGACCCTCACGACTACACTCCATTCGACGACTACATCTGAATAAAGGAAAATAAACACATATTACCATGGAGACAGCAGAGACTGTGTTCTGGTCTAATTGTTAACACAGATTACCATGGAGACAGCAGAGACTGTGTTCTGGTCTGGTTGTTAACACAGATTACCATGGAGAAAGCAGAGACTGTGTTCTAGTCTGGTTGTTAACACAGATTACCATGGAGACAGCAGAGACTGTGTTCTGGTCTGGTTTATCCACTGTGGTACCAATAAGATAGGTGATGCTGTAATGTGTTCTGTGTGGGTGTACAGTACCTTCCCTCCAGGACACACCAGCCACAGTGAGGGTCTCTGATAGACAGACAGGACTGGCAGTCAGGCTGTTGTTCACACTGAGATACAGACACCTTGGACACCTGAGAGAGAGACAGATTAGTTCTCTACATTATCAACTCTACAGATCTCAAGTCAAGATAAGACAAAAGACACCAGGTCAATTATCCACATGGAACTAAAATACATCAGGTCTGTTATCCACATGGAACTAAAAGACATCAGGTCTATTATCCACATGGAACTAAAAGACATCAGGTCTATTATCCACATGGAACTAAAAGACATCAGGTCTATTATCCACATGGAACTAAAAGACATCAGGTCTATTATCCACATGGAACTAAAAGACATCAGGTCTATTATCCACATGGAACTAAAAGACATCAGGTCTATTATCCACATGGAACTAAAAGAAAGCAGGTCTGTTATCCACATGGAGATAAAAGAGGAGACATCAGGTCTATTATCCACATGGAACTAAAAGAGGAGACATCAGGTCTATTATCCACATGGAACTAAAAGACATCAGGTCTATTATCCACATGGAACTAAAAGAGGAGACATCAGGTCTATTATCCACATGGAACTAAAAGACATCAGGTCTGTTATCCACATGGAGATAAAAGAGGAGACATCAGGTCTATTATCCACATGGAACTAAAAGACATCAGGTCTGTTATCCACATGGAGATAAAAGAGGAGACATCAGTTCTCTTATCCACATGGAACTAAAAGACATCAGGTATATTATCAACATGGAACTAAAAGACATCAGGTCTATTATCCACATGGAACTAAAAGACATCAGGTCTATTATCCACATGGAACTAAAAGACATCAGGTCTGTTATCCACAAGGAACTAAAAGACATCAGGTCTATTATCCACAAGGAACTAAAAGACATCAGGTCTGTTATCCACATGGAGATAAAAGAGGAGACATCAGGTCTCTTATCCACATGGAACTAAAAGACATAAGGTATATTATCAACATGGAACTAAAAGATATCAGGTATATTATCCACATGGAGATAAAAGACATCAGGTCTATTATCCACATGGAACTAAAAGACATCAGGTCTATTATCCACATGGAACTAAAAGAGGAGACATCAGGTCTGTTATCCACATGGAACTAAAAGACATCAGGTTTATTATCCACATGGAACTAAAAGATATCAGGTCTATTATCCACATGGAACTAAAAGACATCAGGTCTATTATCCACATGGAACTAAAAGAGGAGACATCAGGTCTGTTATCCACATGGAACTAAAAGACATCAGGTCTATTATCCACATGGAACTAAAAGACATCAGGTCTATTATCCACATGGAACTAAAAGCCATCAGGTCTATTATCCACATGGAACTAAAAGACATCAGGTTTATTATCCACATGGAACTAAAAGCCATCAGGTCTATTATCCACATGGAGATAAAAGAGGAGACATCAGGTCTATTATCCACATGGAACTAAAAGAGGAGACATCAGGTCTATTATCCACATGGAACTAAAAGACATCAGGTCTATTATCCACATGGAACTAAAAGACATCAGGTCTATTATCCACATGGAGATAAAAGACATCAGGTCTATTATCCACATGGAACTAAAAGACATCAGGTCTATTATCCACATGGAACTAAAAGACATCAGGTCTGTTATCCACATAGAACTAAAAGACATCAGGTCTATTATCCACATGGAACTAAAAGACATCAGGTCTATTATCCACATGGAGATAAAAGACATCAGGTCTATTATCCACATGGAACTAAAAGACATCAGGTCTATTATCCACATGGAACTAAAATACATCAGGTCTATTATCCACATGGAACTAAAAGACATCAGGTCTATTATCCACATGGAACTAAAATACATCAGGTCTATTATCCACATGGAGATAAAAGAGGAGACATCAGGTCTATTATCCACATGGAACTAAAAGACATCAGGTCTATTATCCACATGGAACTAAAAGAGGAGACATCAGGTCTATTATCCACATGGAGATAAAAGACATCAGGTCTATTATCCACATGGAGATAAAAGAGGAGACATCAGGTCTATTATCCACATGGAACTAAAATACATCAGGTCTATTATCCACATGGAACTAAAAGACATCAGGTCTATTATCCACATGGAACTAAAAGACATCAGGTCTATTATCCACATGGAGATAAAAGAGGAGACATCAGGTCTATTATCCACATGGAGATAAAAGAGGAGACATCAGGTCTATTATCCACATGGAACTAAAAGACATCAGGTCTATTATCCACATGGAACTAAAAGACATCAGGTCTATTATCCACATGGAGATAAAAGAGGAGACATCAGGTCTATTATCCACATGGAACTAAAAGACATCAGGTCTACTATCCACATGGAACTAAAAGACATCAGGTCTATTATCCACATGGAGATAAAATACATCAGGTCTATTATCCACATGGAACTAAAAGACATCAGGTCTATTATCCACATGGAGATAAAATACATCAGGTCTATTATCCACATGGAACTAAAATACATCAGGTCTGTTATCCACATGGAACTAAAATACATCAGGTCTATTATCCACATGGAACTAAAAGACATCAGGTCTATTATCCACATGGAGATAAAAGAGGACACATCAGGTCTATTATCCACATGGAACTAAAATACATCAGGTCTATTATCCACATGGAACTAAAAGACATCAGGTCTATTATCCACATGGAGATAAAAGAGGAGAAATCAGGTCTATTATCCACATGGAACGAAAAGACATCAGGTCTATTATCCACATGGAACTAAAAGACATCAGGTCTATAATCCACATGGAACTAAAAGACATCAGGTCTGTTATCCACATGGAACTAAAATACATCAGGTCTATTATCCACATGGAACTAAAAGACATCAGGTCTATTATCCACATGGAAATAAAAGACAGCAGGTCTATTATCCACATGGAGATAAAAGAGGAGACATCAGGTCTATTATCCACATGGAGATAAGGGACATCAGGTCTATTATCCACATGGAACTAAAAGACATCAGGTCTATTATCCACATGGAACTTAAAGACATCAGGTCTATTATCCACATGGAACTAAAAGACATCAGGTCTATTATCCACATGGAACTAAAAGACATCAGGTCTATTATCCACATGGAACTAAAAGACATCAGGTCTATTATCCACATGGAACTAAAAGACATCAGGTCTATTATCCACATGGAACTAAAATACATCAGGTCTATTATCCACATGGAACTAAAAGACAGCAGGTCTATTATCCACATGGAGAAAAAAGAGGAGACATCAGGTCTATTATCCACATGGAGATAAAAGAGGAGACATCAGGTCTATTATCCACATGGAGATAAAAGAGGAGACATCAGGTCTATTATCCACATGGAACTAAAAGACATCAGGTCTATTATCCACATGGAGATAAAATACATCAGGTCTATTATCCACATGGAACTAAAAGACATCAGGTCTATTATCCACATGGAGATAAAATACATCAGGTCTATTATCCACATGGAACTAAAATACATCAGGTCTGTTATCCACATGGAACTAAAATACATCAGGTCTATTATCCACATGGAACTAAAAGACATCAGGTCTATTATCCACATGGAGATAAAAGAGGACACATCAGGTCTATTATCCACATGGAACTAAAATACATCAGGTCTATTATCCACATGGAACTAAAAGACATCAGGTCTATTATCCACATGGAGATAAAAGAGGAGAAATCAGGTCTATTATCCACATGGAACGAAAAGACATCAGGTCTATTATCCACATGGAACTAAAAGACATCAGGTCTATAATCCACATGGAACTAAAAGACATCAGGTCTGTTATCCACATGGAACTAAAATACATCAGGTCTATTATCCACATGGAACTAAAAGACATCAGGTCTATTATCCACATGGAAATAAAAGACAGCAGGTCTATTATCCACATGGAGATAAAAGAGGAGACATCAGGTCTATTATCCACATGGAGATAAGGGACATCAGGTCTATTATCCACATGGAACTAAAAGACATCAGTTCTATTATCCACATGGAACTTAAAGACATCAGGTCTATTATCCACATGGAACTAAAAGACATCAGGTCTATTATCCACATGGAACTAAAAGACATCAGGTCTATTATCCACATGGAACTAAAAGACATCAGGTCTATTATCCACATGGAACTAAAAGACATCAGGTCTATTATCCACATGGAACTAAAATACATCAGGTCTATTATCCACATGGAACTAAAAGACAGCAGGTCTATTATCCACATGGAGAAAAAAGAGGAGACATCAGGTCTATTATCCACATGGAGATACGGGACATCAGGTCTATTATCCACATGGAACTAAAATACATCAGGTCTATTATCAACATGGAACTAAAAGAGGAGACATCAGGTCTGTTATCCACATGGAACTAAAATACATCAGGTCTATTATCCACATGGAACTAAAAGACATCAGGTCTATTATCCACATGGAGATAAAAGACATCAGGTCTATTATCCACATGGAACTAAAAGACATCAGGTCTATTATCCACATGGAACTAAAATACATCAGGTCTATTATCCACATGGAACTAAAAGACATCAGGTCTATTATCCACATGGAGATAAAAGAGGAGAAATCAGGTCTATTATCCACATGGAACGAAAAGACATCAGGTCTATTATCCACATGGAACTAAAAGACATCAGGTCTATTATCCACATGGAACTAAAAGACATCAGGTCTATTATCCACATGGAACTAAAATACATCAGGTCTATTATCCACATGGAACTAAAAGACAGCAGGTCTATTATCCACATGGAACTAAAAGACATCAGGTCTATTATCCACATGGAACTAAAAGACATCAGGTCTATTATCCACATGGAACTAAAAGACATCAGGTCTATTATCCACATGGAACTAAAATACATCAGGTCTATTATCCACATGGAACTAAAAGACAGCAGGTCTATTATCCACATGGAACTAAAAGAGGAGACATCAGGTCTGTTATCCACATGGAACTAAAAGACATCAGGTTTATTATCCACATGGAACTAAAAGATATCAGGTCTATTATCCACATGGAACTAAAAGACATCAGGTCTATTATCCACATGGAACTAAAAGAGGAGACATCAGGTCTGTTATCCACATGGAACTAAAAGACATCAGGTCTATTATCCACATGGAACTAAAAGACATCAGGTCTATTATCCACATGGAACTAAAAGCCATCAGGTCTATTATCCACATGGAACTAAAAGACATCAGGTTTATTATCCACATGGAACTAAAAGCCATCAGGTCTATTATCCACATGGAGATAAAAGAGGAGACATCAGGTCTATTATCCACATGGAACTAAAAGAGGAGACATCAGGTCTATTATCCACATGGAACTAAAAGACATCAGGTCTATTATCCACATGGAACTAAAAGACATCAGGTCTATTATCCACATGGAGATAAAAGACATCAGGTCTATTATCCACATGGAACTAAAAGACATCAGGTCTATTATCCACATGGAACTAAAAGACATCAGGTCTGTTATCCACATGGAACTAAAAGACATCAGGTCTATTATCCACATGGAGATAAAAGACATCAGGTCTATTATCCACATGGAACTAAAAGACATCAGGTCTATTATCCACATGGAACTAAAATACATCAGGTCTATTATCCACATGGAACTAAAAGACATCAGGTCTATTATCCACATGGAACTAAAATACATCAGGTCTATTATCCACATGGAGATAAAAGAGGAGACATCAGGTCTATTATCCACATGGAACTAAAAGACATCAGGTCTATTATCCACATGGAACTAAAAGAGGAGACATCAGGTCTATTATCCACATGGAGATAAAAGACATCAGGTCTATTATCCACATGGAGATAAAAGAGGAGACATCAGGTCTATTATCCACATGGAACTAAAATACATCAGGTCTATTATCCACATGGAACTAAAAGACATCAGGTCTATTATCCACATGGAACTAAAAGACATCAGGTCTATTATCCACATGGAGATAAAAGAGGAGACATCAGGTCTATTATCCACATGGAGATAAAAGAGGAGACATCAGGTCTATTATCCACATGGAACTAAAAGACATCAGGTCTATTATCCACATGGAACTAAAAGACATCAGGTCTATTATCCACATGGAGATAAAAGAGGAGACATCAGGTCTATTATCCACATGGAACTAAAAGACATCAGGTCTACTATCCACATGGAACTAAAAGACATCAGGTCTATTATCCACATGGAGATAAAATACATCAGGTCTATGCTTCAAGAGGGCCACCATTGTTCCTGTTCCCAAGAAAGCTAAGGTAACTGAGCTAAATGACTACCGCCCCGTAGCACTCACATCCGTCATCATGAAGTGCTTTGAGAGACTAGTCAAGGACCATATCACCTCCACCCTACCTGACACCCTAGACCCACTCCAATTTGCTTACCGCCCAAATAGGTCCACAGACGATGCAATCTCAACCACACTGCACACTGCCCTAACCCATCTGGACAAGAGGAATACCTATGTGAGAATGCTGTTCATCGACTACAGCTCGGCATTCAACACCATAGTACCCTCCAAGCTCGTCATCAAGCTCGAGACCCTGGGTCTCGACCCCGCCCTGTGCAACTGGGTACTGGACTTCCTGACGGGCCGCCCCCAGGTGGTGAGGGTAGGCAACAACATCTCCTCCCCGCTGATCCTCAACACTGGGGCCCCACAAGGTTGCGTTCTGAGCCCTCTCCTGTACTCCCTGTTCACCCACGACTGCGTGGCCACGCACGCCTCCAACTCAATCATCAAGTTTGCGGACGACACAACAGTGGTAGGCTTGATTACCAACAACGATGAGACGGCCTACAGGGAGGAGGTGAGGGCCCTCGGAGTGTGGTGTCAGGAAAACAACCTCACACTCAACGTCAACAAAACTAAGGAGATGATTGTGGACTTCAGGAAACAGCAGAGGGAACACCCCCCTATCCACATCGATGGAACAGTAGTGGAGAGGGTAGCAAGTTTTAAGTTCCTCGGCATACACATCACAGACAAACTGAATTGGTCCACTCACACAGACAGCATCGTGAAGAAGGCGCAGCAGCGCCTCTTCAACCTCAGGAGGCTGAAGAAATTCGGCTTGTCACCAAAAGCACTCACAAACTTCTACAGATGCACAATCGAGAGCATCCTGGCGGGCTGTATCACCGCCTGGTATGGCAACTGCACCGCCCTCAACCGTAAGGCTCTCCAGAGGGTAGTGAGGTCTGCACAACGCATCACCGGGGGCAAACTACCTGCCCTCCAGGACACCTACACCACCCGATGTCACAGGAAGGCCATAAAGATCATCAAGGACATCAACCACCCGAGCCACTGCCTGTTCACCCCGCTATCATCCAGAAGGCGAGGTCAGTACAGGTGCATCAAAGCTGGGACCGAGAGACTGAAAAACAGCTTCTATCTCAAGGCCATCAGACTGTTAAACAGCCACCACTAACACTGAGTGGCTGCTGCCAACACACTGACACTGACTCAACTCCAGCCACTTTAATAATGGGAATTGATGGGAAATGATGTAAATATATCACTAGCCACTTTAAACAATGCTACCTTATATAAATGTTACTTACCCTACATTATTCATCTCATACGCATACGGATATACTGTACTCTATAGCATCGACGGTATCCTTATGTAATACATGTATCACTAGCCACTTTATACTATACTATGCCACTTTGTTTACATACTCATCTCATTTGTACATACTGTACCCGATACCATCTACTGTATCTTGCCTATGCTGCTCTGTACCATCACTCATTCATATATCCTTATGTACATATTCTTTATCCCCTTACACTGTGTACAAGACAGTAGTTTTGGAATTGTTAGTTAGATTACTTGTTATTACTGCATTGTCGGAACTAGAAGCACAAGCATTTCGCTACACTCGCATTAACATCTGCTAACCATGTGTATGTGACAAATAAAATTTGATTTGATTTGATTTGATTTATCCACATGGAACTAAAAGACATCAGGTCTATTATCCACATGGAGATAAAATACATCAGGTCTATTATCCACATGGAACTAAAATACATCAGGTCTGTTATCCACATGGAACTAAAATACATCAGGTCTATTATCCACATGGAACTAAAAGACATCAGGTCTATTATCCACATGGAGATAAAAGAGGACACATCAGGTCTATTATCCACATGGAACTAAAATACATCAGGTCTATTATCCACATGGAACTAAAAGACATCAGGTCTATTATCCACATGGAGATAAAAGAGGAGAAATCAGGTCTATTATCCACATGGAACGAAAAGACATCAGGTCTATTATCCACATGGAACTAAAAGACATCAGGTCTATAATCCACATGGAACTAAAAGACATCAGGTCTGTTATCCACATGGAACTAAAATACATCAGGTCTATTATCCACATGGAACTAAAAGACATCAGGTCTATTATCCACATGGAAATAAAAGACAGCAGGTCTATTATCCACATGGAGATAAAAGAGGAGACATCAGGTCTATTATCCACATGGAGATAAGGGACATCAGGTCTATTATCCACATGGAACTAAAAGACATCAGGTCTATTATCCACATGGAACTTAAAGACATCAGGTCTATTATCCACATGGAACTAAAAGACATCAGGTCTATTATCCACATGGAACTAAAAGACATCAGGTCTATTATCCACATGGAACTAAAAGACATCAGGTCTATTATCCACATGGAACTAAAAGACATCAGGTCTATTATCCACATGGAACTAAAATACATCAGGTCTATTATCCACATGGAACTAAAAGACAGCAGGTCTATTATCCACATGGAGAAAAAAGAGGAGACATCAGGTCTATTATCCACATGGAGATAAGGGACATCAGGTCTATTATCCACATGGAACTAAAATACATCAGGTCTATTATCAACATGGAACTAAAAGAGGAGACATCAGGTCTGTTATCCACATGGAACTAAAATACATCAGGTCTATTATCCACATGGAACTAAAAGACATCAGGTCTATTATCCACATGGAGATAAAAGACATCAGGTCTATTATCCACATGGAACTAAAAGACATCAGGTCTATTATCCACATGGAACTAAAATACATCAGGTCTATTATCCACATGGAACTAAAAGACATCAGGTCTATTATCCACATGGAGATAAAAGAGGAGAAATCAGGTCTATTATCCACATGGAACGAAAAGACATCAGGTCTATTATCCACATGGAACTAAAAGACATCAGGTCTATTATCCACATGGAACTAAAAGACATCAGGTCTATTATCCACATGGAACTAAAAGACATCAGGTCTATTATCCACATGGAACTAAAAGACATCAGGTCTATTATCCACATGGAACTAAAATACATCAGGTCTATTATCCACATGGAACTAAAAGACAGCAGGTCTATTATCCACATGGAGAAAAAAGAGGAGACATCAGGTCTAATATCCACATGGAGATAAGGGACATCAGGTCTATTATCCACATGGAACTAAAATACATCAGGTCTATTATCAACATGGAACTAAAAGAGGAGACATCAGGTCTGTTATCCACATGGAACTAAAATACATCAGGTCTATTATCCACATGGAACTAAAAGACATCAGGTCTATTATCCACATGGAGATAAAAGACATCAGGTCTATTATCCACATGGAACTAAAATACATCAGGTCTATTATCCACATGGAGATAAAAGAGGAGACATCAGGTCTATTATCCACATGGAGATAAAAGAGGAGACATCAGGTCTATTATCCACATGGAGATAAAAGACATCAGGTCTATTATCCACATGGAACTAAAAGACATCAGGTCTATTATCCACATGGAACTAAAAGACATCAGGTCTATTATCCACATGGAACTAAAATACATCAGGTCTATTATCCACATGGAACTAAACGACATCAGGTCTATTATCCACATGGAACTAAAAGACATCAGGTCTATTATCCACATGGAACTAAAATACATCAGGTCTATTATCCACATGGAACTAAAAGACATATGGTCTATTATCCACATGGAGATAAAAGAGGAGACATCAGGTCTATTATCCACATGGAACTAAAAGACAGCAGGTCTATTATCCACATGGAGATAAAAGAGGAGACATCAGGTCTACTATCCACATGGAACTAAAAGACATCAGGTCTATTATCCACATGGAACTAAAAGACATCAGGTCTATTATCCACATGGAACTAAAAGACACCAGGTCTATTATCCACATGGAGATAAAAGAGGAGACATCAGGTCTATTATCCACATGGAGATAAAAGACATCAGGTATATTATCCACATGGAGATAAAAGACATCAGGTCTATTATCCACATGGAACTAAAAGACATCAGGTCTATTATCCACATGGAAATAAAAGACATCAGGTCTATTATCCACATGGAACTAAAAGACATCAGGTCTATTATCCACATGGAACTAAAAGACATCAGGTCTATAATCCACATGGAACTAAAAGACATCAGGTCTGTTATCCACATGGAACTAAAATACATCAGGTCTATTATCCACATGGAACTAAAAGACATCAGGTCTATTATCCACATGGAAATAAAAGACAGCAGGTCTATTATCCACATGGAGATAAAAGAGGAGACATCAGGTCTATTATCCACATGGAGATAAGGGACATCAGGTCTATTATCCACATGGAACTAAAAGACATCAGGTCTATTATCCACATGGAACTTAAAGACATCAGGTCTATTATCCACATGGAACTTAAAGACATCAGGTCTATTATCCACATGGAACTAAAAGACATCAGGTCTATTATCCACATGGAACTAAAAGACATCAGGTCTATTATCCACATGGAACTAAAAGACATCAGGTCTATTATCCACATGGAACTAAAAGACATCAGGTCTATTATCCACATGGAACTAAAAGACATCTGGTCTATTATCCACATGGAACTAAAAGACATCAGGTCTATTATCCACATGGAACTAAAAGACATCAGGTCTATTATCCACATGGAGATAAAAGAGGAGACATCAGGTCTATTATCCACATGGAACTAAAAGACAGCAGGTCTATTATCCACATGGAGATAAAAGAGGAGACATCAGGTCTACTATCCACATGGAACTAAAAGACGTCAGGTCTATTATCCACATGGAACTAAAAGACATCAGGTCTATTATCCACATGGAACTAAAAGACACCAGGTCTATTATCCACATGGAGATAAAAGAGGAGACATCAGGTATATTATCCACATGGAGATAAAAGACATCAGGTCTATTATCCACATGGAACTAAAAGAGGAGACATCAGGTCTATTATCCACATGGAACTAAAAGAGGAGACATCAGGTCTATTATCCACATGGAACTAAAAGAGGAGACATCAGGTATATTATCCACATGGAGATAAAAGACATCAGGTCTATTATCCACATGGAACTAAAAGAGGAGACATCAGGTCTATTATCCACATGGAACTAAAAGAGGAGACTTTAGGTCTATTATCCACATGGAACTAAAAGACATCAGGTCTATTATCCACATGGAACTAAAATACATCAGGTCTATTATCCACATGGAACTAAAAGACAGCAGGTCTATTATCCACATGGAGAAAAAAGAGGAGACATCAGGTCTCTTATCCACATGGAACTAAAAGACATAAGGTATATTATCAACATGGAACTAAAAGATATCAGGTATATTATCCACATGGAGATAAAAGACATCAGGTCTATTATCCACATGGAACTAAAAGACATCAGGTCTATTATCCACATGGAACTAAAAGAGGAGACATCAGGTCTGTTATCCACATGGAACTAAAAGACATCAGGTTTATTATCCACATGGAACTAAAAGATATCAGGTCTATTATCCACATGGAACTAAAAGACATCAGGTCTATTATCCACATGGAACTAAAAGAGGAGACATCAGGTCTGTTATCCACATGGAACTAAAAGACATCAGGTCTATTATCCACATGGATCTAAAAGACATCAGGTCTATTATCCACATGGAACTAAAAGCCATCAGGTCTATTATCCACATGGAACTAAAAGACATCAGGTTTATTATCCACATGGAACTAAAAGCCATCAGGTCTATTATCCACATGGAGATAAAAGAGGAGACATCAGGTCTATTATCCACATGGAACTAAAAGAGGAGACATCAGGTCTATTATCCACATGGAACTAAAAGACATCAGGTCTATTATCCACATGGAACTAAAAGACATCAGGTCTATTATCCACATGGAGATAAAAGACATCAGGTCTATTATCCACATGGAACTAAAAGACATCAGGTCTATTATCCACATGGAACTAAAAGACATCAGGTCTGTTATCCACATGGAACTAAAAGACATCAGGTCTATTATCCACATGGAACTAAAAGACATCAGGTCTATTATCCACATGGAGATAAAAGACATCAGGTCTATTATCCACATGGAACTAAAAGACATCAGGTCTATTATCCACATGGAACTAAAAGACATCAGGTCTATTATCCACATGGAACTAAAATACATCAGGTCTATTATCCACATGGAACTAAAAGACATCAGGTCTATTATCCACATGGAACTAAAATACATCAGGTCTATTATCCACATGGAGATAAAAGAGGAGACATCAGGTCTATTATCCACATGGAACTAAAAGACATCAGGTCTATTATCCACATGGAACTAAAAGAGGAGACATCAGGTCTATTATCCACATGGAGATAAAAGACATCAGGTCTATTATCCACATGGAGATAAAAGAGGAGACATCAGGTCTATTATCCACATGGAACTAAAATACATCAGGTCTATTATCCACATGGAACTAAAAGACATCAGGTCTATTATCCACATGGAACTAAAAGACATCAGGTCTATTATCCACATGGAGATAAAAGAGGAGACATCAGGTCTATTATCCACATGGAGATAAAAGAGGAGACATCAGGTCTATTATCCACATGGAACTAAAAGACATCAGGTCTATTATCCACATGGAACTAAAAGACATCAGGTCTATTATCCACATGGAGATAAAAGAGGAGACATCAGGTCTATTATCCACATGGAACTAAAAGACATCAGGTCTACTATCCACATGGAACTAAAAGACATCAGGTCTATTATCCACATGGAGATAAAATACATCAGGTCTATTATCCACATGGAACTAAAAGACATCAGGTCTATTATCCACATGGAGATAAAATACATCAGGTCTATTATCCACATGGAACTAAAATACATCAGGTCTATTATCCACATGGAACTAAAAGACATCAGGTCTATTATCCACATGGAACTAAAATACATCAGGTCTATTATCCACATGGAACTAAAAGACATATGGTCTATTATCCACATGGAGATAAAAGAGGAGACATCAGGTCTATTATCCACATGGAACTAAAAGACAGCAGGTCTATTATCCACATGGAGATAAAAGAGGAGACATCAGGTCTACTATCCACATGGAACTAAAAGACATCAGGTCTATTATCCACATGGAACTAAAAGACATCAGGTCTATTATCCACATGGAACTAAAAGACACCAGGTCTATTATCCACATGGAGATAAAAGAGGAGACATCAGGTCTATTATCCACATGGAGATAAAAGACATCAGGTATATTATCCACATGGAGATAAAAGACATCAGGTCTATTATCCACATGGAACTAAAAGACATCAGGTCTATTATCCACATGGAAATAAAAGACATCAGGTCTATTATCCACATGGAACTAAAAGACATCAGGTCTATTATCCACATGGAACTAAAAGACATCAGGTCTATAATCCACATGGAACTAAAAGACATCAGGTCTGTTATCCACATGGAACTAAAATACATCAGGTCTATTATCCACATGGAACTAAAAGACATCAGGTCTATTATCCACATGGAACTAAAAGACAGCAGGTCTATTATCCACATGGAAATAAAAGACAGCAGGTCTATTATCCACATGGAGATAAAAGAGGAGACATCAGGTCTATTATCCACATGGAGATAAGGGACATCAGGTCTATTATCCACATGGAACTAAAAGACATCAGGTCTATTATCCACATGGAACTTAAAGACATCAGGTCTATTATCCACATGGAACTAAAAGACATCAGGTCTATTATCCACATGGAACTAAAATACATCAGGTCTATTATCCACATGGAACTAAAAGACATCAGGTCTATTATCCACATGGAACTAAAAGACAGCAGGTCTATTATCCACATGGAAATAAAAGACAGCAGGTCTATTATCCACATGGAGATAAAAGAGGAGACATCAGGTCTATTATCCACATGGAGATAAGGGACATCAGGTCTATTATCCACATGGAACTAAAAGACATCAGGTCTATTATCCACATGGAACTTAAAGACATCAGGTCTATTATCCACATGGAACTAAAAGACATCAGGTCTATTATCCACATGGAACTAAAAGACATCAGGTCTATTATCCACATGGAACTAAAAGACATCAGGTCTATTATCCACATGGAACTAAAAGACATCAGGTCTATTATCCACATGGAACTAAAAGACATCTGGTCTATTATCCACATGGAACTAAAAGACATCAGGTCTATTATCCACATGGAACTAAAAGACATCAGGTCTATTATCCACATGGAGATAAAAGAGGAGACATCAGGTCTATTATCCACATGGAACTAAAAGACAGCAGGTCTATTATCCACATGGAGATAAAAGAGGAGACATCAGGTCTACTATCCACATGGAACTAAAAGACGTCAGGTCTATTATCCACATGGAACTAAAAGACATCAGGTCTATTATCCACATGGAACTAAAAGACACCAGGTCTATTATCCACATGGAGATAAAAGAGGAGACATCAGGTATATTATCCACATGGAGATAAAAGACATCAGGTCTATTATCCACATGGAACTAAAAGAGGAGACATCAGGTCTATTATCCACATGGAACTAAAAGAGGAGACATCAGGTCTATTATCCACATGGAACTAAAAGAGGAGACATCAGGTCTATTATCCACATGGAACTAAAAGAGGAGACATCAGGTCTACTATCCACATGGAACTAAAAGACGTCAGGTCTATTATCCACATGGAACTAAAAGACATCAGGTCTATTATCCACATGGAACTAAAAGACACCAGGTCTATTATCCACATGGAGATAAAAGAGGAGACATCAGGTCTATTATACACATGGAACTAAAAGACATCAGGTCTATTATCCACATGGAACTAAAAGACATCAGGTCTATTATCCACATGGAGATAAAATACATCAGGTCTATTATCCACATGGAACTAAAAGACATCAGGTCTATTATCCACATGGAACTAAAAGACATCAGGTCTATTATCCACATGGAACTAAAAGACATCAGGTCTATTATCCACATGGAACGAAAAGACATCAGGTCTATTATCCACATGGAACTAAAAGACATCAGGTCTATTATCCACATGGAACTAAAAGACATCAGGTCTACTATCCACATGGAACTAAAAGACATCAGGTCTATTATCCTCTTGGAACTAAAAGACATCAGGTCTACTATCCACATGGAACTAAAAGACATCAGGTCTATTATCCACATGGAACTAAAAGACATCAGGTCTATTATCCACATGGAACTAAAAGACATCAGGTCTATTATCCGCATGGAACTAAAATACATCAGGTCTATTATCCACATGGAACTAAAAGACAGCAGGTCTATTATCCACATGGAGAAAAAAGAGGAGACATCAGGTCTATTATCCACATGGAGATAAGGGACATCAGGTCTATTATCCACATGGAACTGAAATACATCAGGTCTATTATCAACATGGAACTAAAAGAGGAGACATCAGGTCTGTTATCCACATGGAACTAAAATACATCAGGTCTATTATCCACATGGAACTAAAAGACATCAGGTCTATTATCCACATGGAGATAAAAGACATCAGGTCTATTATCCACATGGAACTAAAATACATCAGGTCTATTATCCACATGGAGATAAAAGAGGAGACATCAGGTCTATTATCCACATGGAGATAAAAGAGGAGACATCAGGTCTATTATCCACATGGAGATAAAAGACATCAGGTCTATTATCCACATGGAACTAAAAGACATCAGGTCTATTATCCACATGGAACTAAAAGACATCAGGTCTATTATCCACATGGAACTAAAATACATCAGGTCTATTATCCACATGGAACTAAAAGACATCAGGTCTATTATCCACATGGAACTAAAAGACATCAGGTCTATTATCCACATGGAACTAAAAGACATCAGGTCTATTATCCACATGGAACTAAAAGACATCAGGTCTATTATCCACATGGAACTAAAAGACATCAGGTCTATTATCCACATGGAACTAAAATACATCAGGTCTATTATCCACATGGAGATAAAAGAGGAGACATCAGGTCTATTATCCACATGGAACTAAAAGACAGCAGGTCTATTATCCACATGGAGATAAAAGAGGAGACATCAGGTCTACTATCCACATGGAACTAAAAGACATCAGGTCTATTATCCACATGGAACTAAAAGACATCAGGTCTATTATCCACATGGAACTAAAATACATCAGGTCTATTATCCACATGGAACTAAAAGACACCAGGTCTATTATCCACATGGAGATAAAAGAGGAGACATCAGGTCTATTATCCACATGGAGATAAAAGACATCAGGTATATTATCCACATGGAGATAAAAGACATCAGGTCTATTATCCACATGGAGATAAAAGAGGAGACATCAGGTATATTATCCACATGGAGATAAAAGACATCAGGTCTATTATCCACATGGAACTAAAAGAGGAGACATCAGGTCTATTATCCACATGGAACTAAAAGAGGAGACATCAGGTCTATTATCCACATGGAACTAAAAGAGGAGACATCAGGTCTATTATCCACATGGAACTAAAAGAGGAGACATCAGGTCTACTATCCACATGGAACTAAAAGACGTCAGGTCTATTATCCACATGGAACTAAAAGACATCAGGTCTATTATCCACATGGAACTAAAAGACACCAGGTCTATTATCCACATGGAGATAAAAGAGGAGACATCAGGTCTATTATACACATGGAACTAAAAGACATCAGGTCTATTATCCACATGGAACTAAAAGACATCAGGTCTATTATCCACATGGAGATAAAATACATCAGGTCTATTATCCACATGGAACTAAAAGACATCAGGTCTATTATCCACATGGAACTAAAAGACATCAGGTCTATTATCCACATGGAACTAAAAGACATCAGGTCTATTATCCACATGGAACGAAAAGACATCAGGTCTATTATCCACATGGAACTAAAAGACATCAGGTCTATTATCCACATGGAACTAAAAGACATCAGGTCTACTATCCACATGGAACTAAAAGACATCAGGTCTATTATCCTCTTGGAACTAAAAGACATCAGGTCTACTATCCACATGGAACTAAAAGACATCAGGTCTATTATCCACATGGAACTAAAAGACATCAGGTCTATTATCCACATGGAACTAAAAGACATCAGGTCTATTATCCACATGGAACTAAAATACATCAGGTCTATTATCCACATGGAACTAAAAGACAGCAGGTCTATTATCCACATGGAGAAAAAAGAGGAGACATCAGGTCTATTATCCACATGGAGATAAGGGACATCAGGTCTATTATCCACATGGAACTGAAATACATCAGGTCTATTATCAACATGGAACTAAAAGAGGAGACATCAGGTCTGTTATCCACATGGAACTAAAATACATCAGGTCTATTATCCACATGGAACTAAAAGACATCAGGTCTATTATCCACATGGAGATAAAAGACATCAGGTCTATTATCCACATGGAACTAAAATACATCAGGTCTATTATCCACATGGAGATAAAAGAGGAGACATCAGGTCTATTATCCACATGGAGATAAAAGAGGAGACATCAGGTCTATTATCCACATGGAGATAAAAGACATCAGGTCTATTATCCACATGGAACTAAAAGACATCAGGTCTATTATCCACATGGAACTAAAAGACATCAGGTCTATTATCCACATGGAGATAAAATACATCAGGTCTATTATCCACATGGAACTAAAAGACATCAGGTCTATTATCCACATGGAACTAAAAGACATCAGGTCTATTATCCACATGGAACTAAAAGACATCAGGTCTATTATCCACATGGAACGAAAAGACATCAGGTCTATTATCCACATGGAACTAAAAGACATCAGGTCTATTATCCACATGGAACTAAAAGACATCAGGTCTACTATCCACATGGAACTAAAAGACATCAGGTCTATTATCCTCTTGGAACTAAAAGACATCAGGTCTACTATCCACATGGAACTAAAAGACATCAGGTCTATTATCCACATGGAACTAAAAGACATCAGGTCTATTATCCACATGGAACTAAAAGACATCAGGTCTATTATCCACATGGAACTAAAATACATCAGGTCTATTATCCACATGGAACTAAAAGACAGCAGGTCTATTATCCACATGGAGAAAAAAGAGGAGACATCAGGTCTATTATCCACATGGAGATAAGGGACATCAGGTCTATTATCCACATGGAACTGAAATACATCAGGTCTATTATCAACATGGAACTAAAAGAGGAGACATCAGGTCTGTTATCCACATGGAACTAAAATACATCAGGTCTATTATCCACATGGAACTAAAAGACATCAGGTCTATTATCCACATGGAGATAAAAGACATCAGGTCTATTATCCACATGGAACTAAAATACATCAGGTCTATTATCCACATGGAGATAAAAGAGGAGACATCAGGTCTATTATCCACATGGAGATAAAAGAGGAGACATCAGGTCTATTATCCACATGGAGATAAAAGACATCAGGTCTATTATCCACATGGAACTAAAAGACATCAGGTCTATTATCCACATGGAACTAAAAGACATCAGGTCTATTATCCACATGGAACTAAAATACATCAGGTCTATTATCCACATGGAACTAAAAGACATCAGGTCTATTATCCACATGGAACTAAAAGACATCAGGTCTATTATCCACATGGAACTAAAAGACATCAGGTCTATTATCCACATGGAACTAAAAGACATCAGGTCTATTATCCACATGGAACTAAAAGACATCAGGTCTATTATCCACATGGAACTAAAATACATCAGGTCTATTATCCACATGGAGATAAAAGAGGAGACATCAGGTCTATTATCCACATGGAACTAAAAGACAGCAGGTCTATTATCCACATGGAGATAAAAGAGGAGACATCAGGTCTACTATCCACATGGAACTAAAAGACATCAGGTCTATTATCCACATGGAACTAAAAGACATCAGGTCTATTATCCACATGGAACTAAAAGACATCAGGTCTATTATCCACATGGAACTAAAAGACATCAGGTATATTATCCACATGGAGATAAAAGAGGAGACATCAGGTCTATTATCCACATGGAGATAAAAGACATCAGGTATATTATCCACATGGAGATAAAAGACATCAGGTCTATTATCCACATGGAACTAAAAGACATCAGGTCTATTATCCACATGGAAATAAAAGACATCAGGTCTATTATCCACATGGAACTAAAAGACATCAGGTCTATTATCCACATGGAACTAAAAGACATCAGGTCTATAATCCACATGGAACTAAAAGACATCAGGTCTGTTATCCACATGGAACTAAAATACATCAGGTCTATTATCCACATGGAACTAAAAGACATCAGGTCTATTATCCACATGGAAATAAAAGACAGCAGGTCTATTATCCACATGGAGATAAAAGAGGAGACATCAGGTCTATTATCCACATGGAGATAAGGGACATCAGGTCTATTATCCACATGGAACTAAAAGACATCAGGTCTATTATCCACATGGAACTTAAAGACATCAGGTCTATTATCCACATGGAACTAAAAGACATCAGGTCTATTATCCACATGGAACTAAAAGACATCAGGTCTATTATCCACATGGAACTAAAAGACATCAGGTCTATTATCCACATGGAACTAAAAGACATCAGGTCTATTATCCACATGGAACTAAAAGACATCAGGTCTATTATCCACATGGAACTAAAAGACATCAGGTCTATTATCCACATGGAACTAAAAGACATCAGGTCTATTATCCACATGGAGATAAAAGAGGAGACATCAGGTCTATTATCCACATGGAACTAAAAGACAGCAGGTCTATTATCCACATGGAGATAAAAGAGGAGACATCAGGTCTACTATCCACATGGAACTAAAAGACGTCAGGTCTATTATCCACATGGAACTAAAAGACATCAGGTCTATTATCCACATGGAACTAAAAGACACCAGGTCTATTATCCACATGGAGATAAAAGAGGAGACATCAGGTATATTATCCACATGGAGATAAAAGACATCAGGTATATTATCCACATGGAGATAAAAGACATCAGGTCTATTATCCACATGGAACTAAAAGACATCAGGTCTATTATCCACATGGAACTAAAAGACATCAGGTATATTATCCACATGGAACTAAAAGACATCAGGTCTATTATCCACATGGAAATAAAAGACAGCAGGTCTATTATCCACATGGAGATAAAAGAGTAGACATCAGGTCTATTATCCACATGGAGATAAGGGACATCAGGTCTATTATCCACATGGAACTAAAAGACATCAGGTCTATTATCCACATGGAACTAAAAGACATCAGGTCTATTATCCACATGGAACTAAAAGACATCAGGTCTATTATCCACATGGAACTAAAAGACATCAGGTCTATTATCCACATGGAACTAAAAGACATCAGGTCTATTATCCACATGGAACTAAAAGACAGCAGGTCTATTATCCACATGGAGATAAAAGAGGAGACATCAGGTCTATTATCCACATGGAACTAAAATACATCAGGTCTATTATCCACATGGAACTAAAAGACATCAGGTCTGTTATCCACATGGAACTAAAAGACATCAGGTCTATTATCCACATGGAACTAAAAGACATCAGGTCTATTATCCACATGGAACTAAAAGACATCAGGTCTATAATCCACATGGAACTAAAAGACATCAGGTCTGTTATCCACATGGAACTAAAATACATCAGGTCTATTATCCACATGGAACTAAAAGACATCAGGTCTATTATCCACATGGAAATAAAAGACAGCAGGTCTATTATCCACATGGAGATAAAAGAGGAGACATCAGGTCTATTATCCACATGGAGATAAGGGACATCAGGTCTATTATCCACATGGAACTAAAAGACATCAGGTCTATTATCCACATGGAACTTAAAGACATCAGGTCTATTATCCACATGGAACTAAAAGACATCAGGTCTATTATCCACATGGAACTAAAAGACATCAGGTCTATTATCCACATGGAACTAAAAGACATCAGGTCTATTATCCACATGGAACTAAAAGACATCAGGTCTATTATCCACATGGAACTAAAAGACATCAGGTATATTATCCACATGGAACTAAAAGACATCAGGTCTATTATCCACATGGAACTAAAAGACATCAGGTCTATTATCCACATGGAGATAAAAGAGGAGACATCAGGTCTATTATCCACATGGAACTAAAAGACAGCAGGTCTATTATCCACATGGAGATAAAAGAGGAGACATCAGGTCTACTATCCACATGGAACTAAAAGACGTCAGGTCTATTATCCACATGGAACTAAAAGACATCAGGTCTATTATCCACATGGAACTAAAAGACACCAGGTCTATTATCCACATGGAGATAAAAGAGGAGACATCAGGTATATTATCCACATGGAGATAAAAGACATCAGGTATATTATCCACATGGAGATAAAAGACATCAGGTCTATTATCCACATGGAACTAAAAGACAGCAGGTCTATTATCCACATGGAGATAAAAGAGGAGACATCAGGTCTATTATCCACATGGAACTAAAATACATCAGGTCTATTATCCACATGGAACTAAAAGACATCAGGTCTGTTATCCACATGGAACTAAAAGACATCAGGTCTATTATCCACATGGAACTAAAAGACATCAGGTCTATTATCCACATGGAACTAAAAGACATCAGGTCTATAATCCACATGGAACTAAAAGACATCAGGTCTGTTATCCACATGGAACTAAAATACATCAGGTCTATTATCCACATGGAACTAAAAGACATCAGGTCTATTATCCACATGGAAATAAAAGACAGCAGGTCTATTATCCACATGGAGATAAGGGACATCAGGTCTATTATCCACATGGAGATAAGGGACATCAGGTCTATTATCCACATGGAACTAAAAGACATCAGGTCTATTATCCACATGGAACTTAAAGACATCAGGTCTATTATCCACATGGAACTAAAAGACATCAGGTCTATTATCCACATGGAACTAAAAGACATCAGGTCTATTATCCACATGGAACTAAAAGACATCAGGTCTATTATCCACATGGAACTAAAAGACATCAGGTCTATTATCCACATGGAGATAAAAGAGGAGACATCAGGTCTATTATGCACATGGAGATAAAAGAGGAGACATCAGGTATATTATCCACATGGAGATAAAAGACATCAGGTCTATTATCCACATGGAACTAAAAGACATCAGGTCTATTATCCACATGGAACTAAAAAACATCAGGTCTATTATCCACATGGAACTAAAAGACATCAGGTCTATTATCCACATGGAACTAAAAGACATCAGGTCTATTATCCACATGGAACTAAAAGACATCAGGTCTATTATCCACATGGAACTAAAAGATATCAGGTCTATTATCCACATGGAACTAAAAGACATTAGGTCTATTATCCACATGGAACTAAAATACATCAGGTCTACTATCCACATGGAACTAAAAGACATCAGGTCTATTATCCACATGGAACTAAAAGACATCAGGTCTATTATCCACATGGAGATAAAAGACATCGGGTCTATTATCCACATGGAGATAAAATACATCAGGTCTGTTATCCACATGGAACTAAAATACATCAGGTCTAATATCAACATGGAACTAAAAGAGGAGACATCAGGTCTGTTATCCACATGGAACTAAAATACATCAGGTCTATTATCCACATGGAGATAAAAGACATCAGGTCTATTATCCACATGGAACTAAAATACATCAGGTCTATTATCCACATGGAGATAAAAGAGGAGACATCAGGTCTATTATCCACATGGAACTAAAAGACATCAGGTCTATTATCCACATGGAACTAAAAGACATCAGGTCTATTATCCACATGGAACTATAAGACATCAGGTCTATTATCCACATGGAACTAAAAGACATCAGGTCTATTATCCACATGGAACTAAAAGACATCAGGTCTGTTATCCACATGGAGATAAAAGAGGAGACATCAGGTCTATTATCCACATGGAGATAAAAGACATCAGGTCTATTATCCACATGGAGATAAAAGACATTAGATCAGGTCTGTTATACACATGGAACTAAAAGACATCAGGTCTATTATCCACATGGAACTAAAAGACATCAGGTCTATTATCCATATGGAACTAAAAGACATCAGGTCTATTATCCACATGGAACTAAAAGACATCAGGTCTATTATCCACATGGAACTAAAAGACATCAGGTCTATTATCCACATGGAGATAAAAGAGGAGACATCAGGTCTATTATGCACATGGAGATAAAAGAGGAGACATCAGGTATATTATCCACATGGAGATAAAAGACATCAGGTCTATTATCCACATGGAACTAAAAGACATCAGGTCTATTATCCACATGGAACTAAAAAACATCAGGTCTATTATCCACATGGAACTAAAAGACATCAGGTCTATTATCCACATGGAACTAAAAGACATCAGGTCTATTATCCACATGGAACTAAAAGACATCAGGTCTATTATCCACATGGAACTAAAAGATATCAGGTCTATTATCCACATGGAACTAAAAGACATTAGGTCTATTATCCACATGGAACTAAAATACATCAGGTCTACTATCCACATGGAACTAAAAGACATCAGGTCTATTATCCACATGGAACTAAAAGACATCAGGTCTATTATCCACATGGAGATAAAAGACATCGGGTCTATTATCCACATGGAGATAAAATACATCAGGTCTGTTATCCACATGGAACTAAAATACATCAGGTCTAATATCAACATGGAACTAAAAGAGGAGACATCAGGTCTGTTATCCACATGGAACTAAAATACATCAGGTCTATTATCCACATGGAGATAAAAGACATCAGGTCTATTATCCACATGGAACTAAAATACATCAGGTCTATTATCCACATGGAGATAAAAGAGGAGACATCAGGTCTATTATCCACATGGAACTAAAAGACATCAGGTCTATTATCCACATGGAACTAAAAGACATCAGGTCTATTATCCACATGGAACTATAAGACATCAGGTCTATTATCCACATGGAACTAAAAGACATCAGGTCTATTATCCACATGGAACTAAAAGACATCAGGTCTGTTATCCACATGGAGATAAAAGAGGAGACATCAGGTCTATTATCCACATGGAGATAAAAGACATCAGGTCTATTATCCACATGGAGATAAAAGACATTAGATCAGGTCTGTTATCCACATGGAACTAAAAGACATCAGGTCTGTTATCCACATGGAACTAAAAGACATCAGGTCTATTATCCACATGGAACTAAAATACATCAGGTCTGTTATCCACATGGAACTAAAATACATCAGGTCTATTATCCACATGGAACTAAAAGACATCAGGTCTATTATCAACATGGAACTAAAAGACATTAGGTCTATTATCCACATGGAACTAAAAGACATCAGGTCTATTATCCACATGGAGATAAAAGAGGAGACATCAGGTCTAATATCCACATGGAACTAAAAGACATCAGGTCTATAATCCACATGGAACTAAAAGACATCAGGTCTATAATCCACATGGAACTAAAAGACATCAGGTCTATTATCCACATGGAACTAAAAGACATCAGGTCTATTATCCACATGGAGATAAAAGACATCAGGTCTATTATCCACATGGAGATTAAAGACATCAGGTCTATTATCCACATGGAACTAAAAGACATCAGGTCTATTATCCACATGGAACTAAAAGACATCAGGTCTGTTATCCACATGGAGATAAAAGAGGAGACATCAGGTCTATTATCCACATGGAACTAAAAGAGGCGACATCAGGTCTATTATCCACATGGAACTAAAAGACATCAGGTCTATTATCCACATGGAGATAAAAGACATCAGGTCTATTATCCACATGGAACTAAAAGACATCAGGTCTATTATCCACATGGAACTAAAAGACATCAGGTCTATTATCCACATGGAACTAAAAGACATCAGGTCTGTTATCCACATGGAACTAAAAGACATCAGGTAGGTTATCCACATGGAACTAAAAGACATCAGGTCTATAATCCACATGGAACTAAAAGACATAAGGTCTATTATCCACATGGAGCTAAAAGACATCAGGTCTATTATCCACATGGAACTAAAAGAGGAGACATCAGGTCTATTATCCACATGGAACTAAAAGACATCAGGTCTATTATCCACATGGAGATAAAAGACATCAGGTCTATTATCCACATGGAACTAAAAGACATCAGGTCTATTATCCACATGGAACTAAAAGACATCAGGTCTATTATCCACATGGAACTAAAAGACATCAGGTCTATTATCCACATGGAGATAAAAGACATCAGGTCTATTATCCACATGGAGATAAAAGACATCAGGTCTATTATCCACATGGAACTAAAAGAGGAGACATCAGGTCTATTATCCACATGGAACTAAAAGACATCAGGTCTATTATCCAAATGGAACTAAAAGATATCAGGTCTAATATCCACATGGAACTAAAAGACATCAGGTCTATAATCCACATGGAACTAAAATACATCAGGTCTATAATCCACATGGAACTAAAAAACATCAGGTCTATTATCCACATGGAACTAAAAGACATCAGGTCTATTATCCACATGGAACTAAAAGACATCAGGTCTATTATCCACATGGAACTAAAAGACATCAGGTCTATTATCCACATGGAACTAAAAGACATCAGGTCTGTTATCCACATGGAACTAAAAGACATCAGGTCTATTATCCACATGGAACTAAAAGACATCAGGTCTATTATCCACATGGAACTAAAAGACATCAGGTCTATAATCCACATGGAACTAAAAGACATCAGGTCTGTTATCCACATGGAACTAAAATACATCAGGTCTATTATCCACATGGAACTAAAAGACATCAGGTCTATTATCCACATGGAAATAAAAGACAGCAGGTCTATTATCCACATGGAGATAAAAGAGGAGACATCAGGTCTATTATCCACATGGAGATAAGGGACATCAGGTCTATTATCCACATGGAACTAAAAGACATCAGGTCTATTATCCACATGGAACTTAAAGACATCAGGTCTATTATCCACATGGAACTAAAAGACATCAGGTCTATTATCCACATGGAACTAAAAGACATCAGGTCTATTATCCACATGGAACTAAAAGACATCAGGTCTATTATCCACATGGAACTAAAAGACATCAGGTCTATTATCCACATGGAACTAAAAGACATCAGGTCTATTATCCACATGGAACTAAAAGACATCAGGTCTATTATCCACATGGAGATAAAAGAGGAGACATCAGGTCTATTATCCACATGGAACTAAAAGACAGCAGGTCTATTATCCACATGGAGATAAAAGAGGAGACATCAGGTCTACTATCCACATGGAACTAAAAGACGTCAGGTCTATTATCCACATGGAACTAAAAGACATCAGGTCTATTATCCACATGGAACTAAAAGACACCAGGTCTATTATCCACATGGAGATAAAAGAGGAGACATCAGGTATATTATCCACATGGAGATAAAAGACATCAGGTATATTATCCACATGGAGATAAAAGACATCAGGTCTATTATCCACATGGAACTAAAAGACATCAGGTCTATTATCCACATGGAACTAAAAGACATCAGGTATATTATCCACATGGAACTAAAAGACATCAGGTCTATTATCCACATGGAAATAAAAGACAGCAGGTCTATTATCCACATGGAGATAAAAGAGGAGACATCAGGTCCATTATCCACATGGAGATAAGGGACATCAGGTCTATTATCCACATGGAACTAAAAGACATCAGGTCTATTATCCACATGGAACTAAAAGACATCAGGTCTATTATCCACATGGAACTAAAAGACATCAGGTCTATTATCCATATGGAACTAAAAGACATCAGGTCTATTATCCACATGGAACTAAAAGACATCAGGTCTATTATCCACATGGAACTAAAAGACAGCAGGTCTATTATCCACATGGAGATAAAAGAGGAGACATCAGGTCTATTATCCACATGGAACTAAAATACATCAGGTCTATTATCCACATGGAACTAAAAGACATCAGGTCTATTATCCACATGGAACTAAAAGACATCAGGTCTATTATCCACATGGAGATAAAAGAGGAGACATCAGGTCTATTATGCACATGGAGATAAAAGAGGAGACATCAGGTCTATTATCCACATGGAGATAAAAGACATCAGGTCTATTATCCACATGGAACTAAAAGACATCAGGTCTATTATCCACATGGAACTAAAAAACATCAGGTCTATTATCCACATGGAACTAAAAGACATCAGGTCTATTATCCACATGGAACTAAAAGACATCAGGTCTATTATCCACATGGAACTAAAAGACATCAGGTCTATTATCCACATGGAACTAAAAGATATCAGGTCTATTATCCACATGGAACTAAAAGACATTAGGTCTATTATCCACATGGAACTAAAATACATCAGGTCTACTATCCACATGGAACTAAAAGACATCAGGTCTATTATCCACATGGAACTAAAAGACATCAGGTCTATTATCCACATGGAGATAAAAGACATCGGGTCTATTATCCACATGGAGATAAAATACATCAGGTCTGTTATCCACATGGAACTAAAATACATCAGGTCTAATATCAACATGGAACTAAAAGAGGAGACATCAGGTCTGTTATCCACATGGAACTAAAATACATCAGGTCTGTTATCCACATGGAACTAAAAGACATCAGGTCTATTATCCACATGGAGATAAAAGACATCAGGTCTATTATCCACATGGAACTAAAATACATCAGGTCTATTATCCACATGGAGATAAAAGAGGAGACATCAGGTCTATTATCCACATGGAACTAAAAGACATCAGGTCTATTATCCACATGGAACTAAAAGACATCAGGTCTATTATCCACATGGAACTATAAGACATCAGGTCTATTATCCACATGGAACTAAAAGACATCAGGTCTATTATCCACATGGAACTAAAAGACATCAGGTCTGTTATCCACATGGAGATAAAAGAGGAGACATCAGGTCTATTATCCACATGGAGATAAAAGACATCAGGTCTATTATCCACATGGAGATAAAAGACATTAGATCAGGTCTGTTATCCACATGGAACTAAAAGACATCAGGTCTGTTATCCACATGGAACTAAAAGACATCAGGTCTATTATCCACATGGAACTAAAATACATCAGGTCTGTTATCCACATGGAACTAAAATACATCAGGTCTATTATCCACATGGAACTAAAAGACATCAGGTCTATTATCAACATGGAACTAAAAGACATTAGGTGTATTATCCACATGGAACTAAAAGACATCAGGTCTATTATCCACATGGAGATAAAAGAGGAGACATCAGGTCTAATATCCACATGGAACTAAAAGACATCAGGTCTATAATCCACATGGAACTAAAAGACATCAGGTCTATAATCCACATGGAACTAAAAGACATCAGGTCTATTATCCACATGGAACTAAAAGACATCAGGTCTATTATCCACATGGAGATAAAAGACATCAGGTCTATTATCCACATGGAGATTAAAGACATCAGGTCTATTATCCACATGGAACTAAAAGACATCAGGTGTATTATCCACATGGAACTAAAAGACATCAGGTCTGTTATCCACATGGAGATAAAAGAGGAGACATCAGGTCTATTATCCACATGGAACTAAAAGAGGCGACATCAGGTCTATTATCCACATGGAACTAAAAGACATCAGGTCTATTATCCACATGGAGATAAAAGACATCAGGTCTATTATCCACATGGAACTAAAAGACATCAGGTCTATTATCCACATGGAACTAAAAGACATCAGGTCTATTATCCACATGGAACTAAAAGACATCAGGTCTGTTATCCACATGGAACTAAAAGACATCAGGTAGGTTATCCACATGGAACTAAAAGACATCAGGTCTATAATCCACATGGAACTAAAAGATATCAGGTCTATAATCCACATGGAACTAAAAGACATAAGGTCTATTATCCACATGGAGCTAAAAGACATCAGGTCTATTATCCACATGGAACTAAAAGAGGAGACATCAGGTCTATTATCCACATGGAACTAAAAGACATCAGGTCTATTATCCACATGGAGATAAAAGACATCAGGTCTATTATCCACATGGAACTAAAAGACATCAGGTCTATTATCCACATGGAACTAAAAGACATCAGGTCTATTATCCACATGGAACTAAAAGACATCAGGTCTATTATCCACATGGAGATAAAAGACATCAGGTCTATTATCCACATGGAGATAAAAGACATCAGGTCTATTATCCACATGGAACTAAAAGAGGAGACATCAGGTCTATTATCCACATGGAACTAAAAGACATCAGGTCTATTATCCAAATGGAACTAAAAGACATCAGGTCTAATATCCACATGGAACTAAAAGACATCAGGTCTATAATCCACATGGAACTAAAATACATCAGGTCTATAATCCACATGGAACTAAAAAACATCAGGTCTATTATCCACATGGAACTAAAAGACATCAGGTCTATTATCCACATGGAACTAAAAGACATCAGGTCTATTATCCACATGGAACTAAAAGACATCAGGTCTATTATCCACATGGAACTAAAATACATCAGGTCTATTATCCACATGGAACTAAAAGAGGAGACATCAGGTCTATTATCCACATGGAACTCAAAGAGGAGACATCAGGTCTATTATCCACATGGAACTAAAGACATCAGGTCTATTATCCACATGGAACTAAAAGAGGAGACATCAGGTCTATTATCCACATGGAACTAAAAGAGGAGACATCAGGTCTATTATCCACATGGAACTAAAAGACACCAGGTCTATTATCCACATGGACCTAAAAGACATCAGGTCTATTATCCACATGGAACTAAAAGAGGAGACATCAGGTCTATTATTCACATGGAACTCAAAGAGGAGACATCAGGTCTATTATCCACATGGAACTAAAAGAAACCAGGTCTATTATCCACATGGACCTAAAAGACATCAGGTCTGTTATCCACATGGAACTAAAAGACATCAGGTCTATTATCCACATGGAACTAAAAGACATCAAGTCTATTATTCACATGGAACTAAAAGACATCAGGTCTATTATCCACATGGAACTAAAAGACATCAGGTCTATTATCCACATGGAACTAAAAGACATCAGGTCTATTATCCACATGGAACTAAAAGACATCAGGTCTATTATCCACATGGAACTAAAAGACATCAGGACTGTTATCCACATGGAGATAAAAGAGGAGACATCAGGTCTATTATCCACATGGAGATAAAAGACATCAGATCAGGTCTGTTATCCACATGGAACTAAAAGACATCAGGTCTATTATCCACATGGAACTAAAAGACATCAGGTCTGTTATCCACATGGAACTAAAATACATCAGGTCTATTATCCACATGGAACTAAAAGACATCAGGTCTATTATCAACATGGAACTAAAAGACATCAGGTCTATTATCCACATGGAACTAAAAGACATCAGGTCTATTATCCACATGGAGATAAAAGAGGAGACATCAGGTCTAATATCCACATGGAACTAAAAGACATCAGGTCTATAATCCACATGGAACTAAAAGACATCAGGTCTATTATCCACATGGAACTAAAAGACATCAGGTCTATTATCCACATGGAACTAAAAGACATCAGGTCTATTATCCACATGGAGATAAAAGAGGAGACATCAGGTCTATTATGCACATGGAGATAAAAGAGGAGACATCAGGTCTATTATCCACATGGAGATAAAAGACATCAGGTCTATTATCCACATGGAACTAAAAGACATCAGGTCTATTATCCACATGGAACTAAAAAACATCAGGTCTATTATCCCCATGGAACTAAAAGACATCAGGTCTATTATCCACATGGAACTAAAAGACATCAGGTCTATTATCCACATGGAACTAAAAGACATCAGGTCTATTATCCACATGGAACTAAAAGATATCAGGTCTATTATCCACATGGAACTAAAAGACATTAGGTCTATTATCCACATGGAACTAAAATACATCAGGTCTACTATCCACATGGAACTAAAAGACATCAGGTCTATTATCCACATGGAACTAAAAGACATCAGGTCTATTATCCACATGGAGATAAAAGACATCGGGTCTATTATCCACATGGAGATAAAATACATCAGGTCTGTTATCCACATGGAACTAAAATACATCAGGTCTAATATCAACATGGAACTAAAAGAGGAGACATCAGGTCTATTATCCACATGGAACTCAAAGAGGAGACATCAGGTCTATTATCCACATGGAACTAAAAGAGGAGACATCAGGTCTATTATCCACATGGAACTAAAAGACATCAGGTCTATTATCCACATGGACCTAAAAGACATCAGGTCTATTATCCACATGGAACTAAAAGAGGAGACATCAGGTCTATTATTCACATGGAACTCAAAGAGGAGACATCAGGTCTATTATCCACATGGAACTAAAAGAAACCAGGTCTATTATCCACATGGACCTAAAAGACATCAGGTCTGTTATCCACATGGAACTAAAAGACATCAGGTCTATTATCCACATGGAACTAAAAGACATCAAGTCTATTATCCACATGGAACTAAAAGACATCAGGTCTATTATCCAGATGGAACTAAAAGACATCAGGTCTATTATCCACATGGAACTAAAAGACATCAGGTCTATTATCCACATGGAACTAAAAGACATCAGGTCTATTATCCACATGGAACTAAAAGACATCAGGACTGTTATCCACATGGAGATAAAAGAGGAGACATCAGGTCTATTATCCACATGGAGATAAAAGACATCAGATCAGGTCTGTTATCCACATGGAACTAAAAGACATCAGGTCTATTATCCACATGGAACTAAAAGACATCAGGTCTGTTATCCACATGGAACTAAAATACATCAGGTCTATTATCCACATGGAACTAAAAGACATCAGGTCTATTATCAACATGGAACTAAAAGACATCAGGTCTATTATCCACATGGAACTAAAAGACATCAGGTCTATTATCCACATGGAGATAAAAGAGGAGACATCAGGTCTAATATCCACATGGAACTAAAAGACATCAGGTCTATAATCCACATGGAACTAAAAGACATCAGGTCTATTATCCACATGGAACTAAAAGACATCAGGTCTATTATCCACATGGAACTAAAAGACATCAGGTCTATTATCCACATGGAGATAAAAGAGGAGACATCAGGTCTATTATGCACATGGAGATAAAAGAGGAGACATCAGGTCTATTATCCACATGGAGATAAAAGACATCAGGTCTATTATCCACATGGAACTAAAAGACATCAGGTCTATTATCCACATGGAACTAAAAAACATCAGGTCTATTATCCACATGGAACTAAAAGACATCAGGTCTATTATCCACATGGAACTAAAAGACATCAGGTCTATTATCCACATGGAACTAAAAGACATCAGGTCTATTATCCACATGGAACTAAAAGATATCAGGTCTATTATCCACATGGAACTAAAAGACATTAGGTCTATTATCCACATGGAACTAAAATACATCAGGTCTACTATCCACATGGAACTAAAAGACATCAGGTCTATTATCCACATGGAACTAAAAGACATCAGGTCTATTATCCACATGGAGATAAAAGACATCGGGTCTATTATCCACATGGAGATAAAATACATCAGGTCTGTTATCCACATGGAACTAAAATACATCAGGTCTAATATCAACATGGAACTAAAAGAGGAGACATCAGGTCTGTTATCCACATGGAACTAAAATACATCAGGTCTATTATCCACATGGAACTAAAAGACATCAGGTCTATTATCCACATGGAGATAAAAGACATCAGGTCTATTATCCACATGGAACTAAAATACATCAGGTCTATTATCCACATGGAGATAAAAGAGGAGACATCAGGTCTATTATCCACATGGAACTAAAAGACATCAGGTCTATTATCCACATGGAACTAAAAGACATCAGGTCTATTATCCACATGGAACTATAAGACATCAGGTCTATTATCCACATGGAACTAAAAGACATCAGGTCTATTATCCACATGGAACTAAAAGACATCAGGTCTGTTATCCACATGGAGATAAAAGAGGAGACATCAGGTCTATTATCCACATGGAGATAAAAGACATCAGGTCTATTATCCACATGGAGATAAAAGACATTAGATCAGGTCTGTTATCCACATGGAACTAAAAGACATCAGGTCTGTTATCCACATGGAACTAAAAGACATCAGGTCTATTATCCACATGGAACTAAAATACATCAGGTCTGTTATCCACATGGAACTAAAATACATCAGGTCTATTATCCACATGGAACTAAAAGACATCAGGTCTATTATCAACATGGAACTAAAAGACATTAGGTCTATTATCCACATGGAACTAAAAGACATCAGGTCTATTATCCACATGGAGATAAAAGAGGAGACATCAGGTCTAATATCCACATGGAACTAAAAGACATCAGGTCTATAATCCACATGGAACTAAAAGACATCAGGTCTATAATCCACATGGAACTAAAAAACATCAGGTCTATTATCCACATGGAACTAAAAGACATCAGGTCTATTATCCACATGGAACTAAAAGACATCAGGTCTATTATCCACATGGAGATAAAAGACATCAGGTCTATTATCCACATGGAGATTAAAGACATCAGGTCTATTATCCACATGGAACTAAAATACATCAGGTCTATTATCCACATGGAACTAAAAGACATCAGGTCTATTATCCACATGGAACTAAAAGACATCAGGTCTGTTATCCACATGGAGATAAAAGAGGAGACATCAGGTCTATTATCCACATGGAACTAAAAGAGGCGACATCAGGTCTATTATCCACATGGAACTAAAAGACATCAGGTCTATTATCCACATGGAGATAAAAGACATCAGGTCTATTATCCACATGGAACTAAAAGACATCAGGTCTATTATCCACATGGAACTAAAAGACATCAGGTCTATTATCCACATGGAACTAAAAGACATCAGGTCTGTTATCCACATGGAACTAAAAGACATCAGGTCTGTTATCCACATGGAACTAAAAGACATCAGGTCTATAATCCACATGGAACTAAAAGATATCAGGTCTATAATCCACATGGAACTAAAAGACATAAGGTCTATTATCCACATGGAGCTAAAAGACATCAGGTCTATTATCCACATGGAACTAAAAGAGGAGACATCAGGTCTATTATCCACATGGAACTAAAAGACATCAGGTCTATTATCCACATGGAGATAAAAGACATCAGGTCTATTATCCACATGGAACTAAAAGACATCAGGTCTATTATCCACATGGAACTAAAAGACATCAGGTCTATTATCCACATGGAACTAAAAGACATCAGGTCTATTATCCACATGGAGATAAAAGACATCAGGTCTATTATCCACATGGAACTAAAAGAGGAGACATCAGGTCTATTATCCACATGGAACTAAAAGACATCAGGTCTATTATCCAAATGGAACTAAAAGACATCAGGTCTAATATCCACATGGAACTAAAAGACATCAGGTCTATAATCCACATGGAACTAAAATACATCAGGTCTATAATCCACATGGAACTAAAAAACATCAGGTCTATTATCCACATGGAACTAAAAGACATCAGGTCTATTATCCACATGGAACTAAAAGACATCAGGTCTATTATCCACATGGAACTAAAAGACATCAGGTCTATTATCCACATGGAACTAAAATACATCAGGTCTATTATCCACATGGAACTAAAAGAGGAGACATCAGGTCTATTATCCACATGGAACTCAAAGAGGAGACATCAGGTCTATTATCCACATGGAACTAAAAGACATCAGGTCTATTATCCACATGGAACTAAAACAGGAGACATCAGGTCTATTATCCACATGGAACTAAAAGAGGAGACATCAGGTCTATTATCCACATGGAACTAAAAGACACCAGGTCTATTATCCACATGGACCTAAAAGACATCAGGTCTATTATCCACATGGAACTAAAAGAGGAGACATCAGGTCTATTATTCACATGGAACTCAAAGAGGAGACATCAGGTCTATTATCCACATGGAACTAAAAGAAACCAGGTCTATTATCCACATGGACCTAAAAGACATCAGGTCTGTTATCCACATGGAACTAAAAGACATCAGGTCTATTATCCACATGGAACTAAAAGACATCAAGTCTATTATCCACATGGAACTAAAAGACATCAGGTCTATTATCCACATGGAACTAAAAGACATCAGGTCTATTATCCACATGGAACTAAAAGACATCAGGTCTATTATCCACATGGAACTAAAAGACATCAGGTCTATTATCCACATGGAACTAAAAGACATCAGGACTGTTATCCACATGGAGATAAAAGAGGAGACATCAGGTCTATTATCCACATGGAGATAAAAGACATCAGATCAGGTCTGTTATCCACATGGAACTAAAAGACATCAGGTCTATTATCCACATGGAACTAAAAGACATCAGGTCTGTTATCCACATGGAACTAAAATACATCAGGTCTATTATCCACATGGAACTAAAAGACATCAGGTCTATTATCAACATGGAACTAAAAGACATCAGGTCTATTATCCACATGGAACTAAAAGACATCAGGTCTATTATCCACATGGAGATAAAAGAGGAGACATCAGGTCTAATATCCACATGGAACTAAAAGACATCAGGTCTATAATCCACATGGAACTAAAAGACATCAGGTCTATAATCCACATGGAACTAAAAAACATCAGGTCTATTATCCACATGGAACTAAAAGACATCAGGTCTATTATCCACATGGAACTAAAAGACATCAGGTCTGTTATCCACATGGAACTAAAAGACATCAGGTCTGTTATCCACATGGAACTAAAAGACATCAGGTCTATAATCCACATGGAACTAAAAGATATCAGGTCTATAATCCACATGGAACTAAAAGACATAAGGTCTATTATCCACATGGAGCTAAAAGACATCAGGTCTATTATCCACATGGAACTAAAAGAGGAGACATCAGGTCTATTATCCACATGGAACTAAAAGACATCAGGTCTATTATCCACATGGAGATAAAAGACATCAGGTCTATTATCCACATGGAACTAAAAGACATCAGGTCTATTATCCACATGGAACTAAAAGACATCAGGTCTATTATCCACATGGAACTAAAAGACATCAGGTCTATTATCCACATGGAGATAAAAGACATCAGGTCTATTATCCACATGGAACTAAAAGAGGAGACATCAGGTCTATTATCCACATGGAACTAAAAGACATCAGGTCTATTATCCAAATGGAACTAAAAGACATCAGGTCTAATATCCACATGGAACTAAAAGACATCAGGTCTATAATCCACATGGAACTAAAATACATCAGGTCTATAATCCACATGGAACTAAAAAACATCAGGTCTATTATCCACATGGAACTAAAAGACATCAGGTCTATTATCCACATGGAACTAAAAGACATCAGGTCTATTATCCACATGGAACTAAAAGACATCAGGTCTATTATCCACATGGAACTAAAATACATCAGGTCTATTATCCACATGGAACTAAAAGAGGAGACATCAGGTCTATTATCCACATGGAACTCAAAGAGGAGACATCAGGTCTATTATCCACATGGAACTAAAAGACATCAGGTCTATTATCCACATGGAACTAAAAGAGGAGACATCAGGTCTATTATCCACATGGAACTAAAAGAGGAGACATCAGGTCTATTATCCACATGGAACTAAAAGACACCAGGTCTATTATCCACATGGACCTAAAAGACATCAGGTCTATTATCCACATGGAACTAAAAGAGGAGACATCAGGTCTATTATTCACATGGAACTCAAAGAGGAGACATCAGGTCTATTATCCACATGGAACTAAAAGAAACCAGGTCTATTATCCACATGGACCTAAAAGACATCAGGTCTGTTATCCACATGGAACTAAAAGACATCAGGTCTATTATCCACATGGAACTAAAAGACATCAAGTCTATTATCCACATGGAACTAAAAGACATCAGGTCTATTATCCACATGGAACTAAAAGACATCAGGTCTATTATCCACATGGAACTAAAATACATCAGGTCTATTATCCACATGGAACTAAAAGACATCAGGTCTATTATCCACATGGAACTAAAAGACATCAGGACTGTTATCCACATGGAGATAAAAGAGGAGACATCAGGTCTATTATCCACATGGAGATAAAAGACATCAGATCAGGTCTGTTATCCACATGGAACTAAAAGACATCAGGTCTATTATCCACATGGAACTAAAAGACATCAGGTCTGTTATCCACATGGAACTAAAATACATCAGGTCTATTATCCACATGGAACTAAAAGACATCAGGTCTATTATCAACATGGAACTAAAAGACATCAGGTCTATTATCCACATGGAACTAAAAGACATCAGGTCTATTATCCACATGGAGATAAAAGAGGAGACATCAGGTCTAATATCCACATGGAACTAAAAGACATCAGGTCTATAATCCACATGGAACTAAAAGACATCAGGTCTATAATCCACATGGAACTAAAAAACATCAGGTCTATTATCCACATGGAACTAAAAGACATCAGGTCTATTATCCACATGGAGATAAAAGACATCAGGTCTATTATCCACATGGAGATTAAAGACATCAGGTCTATTATCCACATGGAGATTAAAGACATCAGGTCTATTATCCACATGGAACTAAAAGACATCAGGTCTATTATCCACATGGAACTAAAAGACATCAGGTCTGTTATCCACATGGAACTAAAAGACATCAGGTCTATTATCCACATGGAACTAAAAGACATCAGGACTGTTATCCACATGGAGATAAAAGAGGAGACATCAGGTCTATTATCCACATGGAGATAAAATACATCAGATCAGGTCTGTTATCCACATGGAACTAAAAGACATCAGGTCTATTATCCACATGGAACTAAAAGACATCAGGTCTGTTATCCACATGGAACTAAAATACATCAGGTCTATTATCCACATGGAACTAAAAGACATCAGGTCTATTATCAACATGGAACTAAAAGACATCAGGTCTATTATCCACATGGAACTAAAAGACATCAGGTCTATTATCCACATGGAACTAAAAGACATCAGGTCTATAATCCACATGGAACTAAAAAACATCAGGTCTATTATCCACATGGAGATTAAAGACATCAGGTCTATTATCCACATGGAACTAAAAGACATCAGGTCTATTATCCACATGGAGATAAAAGACATCAGGTCTATTATCCACATGGAGATTAAAGACATCAGGTCTATTATCCACATGGAGATTAAAGACATCAGGTCTATTATCCACATGGAACTAAAAGACATCAGGTCTATTATCCACATGGAACTAAAAGACATCAGGTCTGTTATCCACATGGAACTAAAAGACATCAGGTCTATTATCCACATGGAACTAAAAGACATCAGGTCTATTATCCACATGGAACTAAAAGACATCAGGTCTGTTATCCACATGGAACTAAAAGACATCAGGTCTATAATCCACATGGAACTAAAATACATCAGGTCTATAATCCACATGGAACTAAAAGACATCAGGTCTATTATCCACATGGAGCTAAAAGACATCAGGTCTATTATCCACATGGAACTAAAAGAGGAGACATCAGGTCTCTTATCCACATGGAACTCAAAGAGGAGACATCAGGTCTATTATCTACATGGAACTAAAAGAGGAGACATCAGGTCTATTATCCACATGGAGATAAAAGACATCAGGTCTATTATCCACATGGAGATAAAAGACATCAGATCAGGTCTGTTATCCACATGGAACTAAAAGACATCAGCTCTGTTATCCACATGGAACTAAAAGACATCAGGTCTATTATCCACATGGAGATAAAAGACATCAGGTCTATTATCCACATGGAACTAAAAGAGGAGACATCAGGTCTATTATCCACATGGAACTAAAAGACATCAGGTCTATTATCCAAATGGAACTAAAAGACATCAGGTCTATTATCCACATGGAACTAAAAGACATCAGGTCTAATATCCACATGGAACTAAAAGACATCAGGTCTATAATCCACATGGAACTAAAAGACATCAGGTCTATTATCCACATGGAACTAAAAGACATCAGGTCTATTATCCACATGGAACTAAAAGACATCAGGTCTGTTATCCACATGGAACTAAAAGACATCAGGTCTATTATCCACATGGAACTAAAAGACATCAGGACTGTTATCCACATGGAGATAAAAGAGGAGACATCAGGTCTATTATCCACATGGAGATAAAAGACATCAGATCAGGTCTGTTATCCACATGGAACTAAAAGACATCAGGTCTATTATCCACATGGAACTAAAAGACATCAGGTCTGTTATCCACATGGAACTAAAATACATCAGGTCTATTATCCACATGGAACTAAAAGACATCAGGTCTATTATCAACATGGAACTAAAAGACATCAGGTCTATTATCCACATGGAACTAAAAGACATCAGGTCTATTATCCACATGGAACTAAAAGACATCAGGTCTATAATCCACATGGAACTAAAAAACATCAGGTCTATTATCCACATGGAGATTAAAGACATCAGGTCTATTATCCACATGGAACTAAAAGACATCAGGTCTATTATCCACATGGAGATAAAAGACATCAGGTCTATTATCCACATGGAGATTAAAGACATCAGGTCTATTATCCACATGGAGATTAAAGACATCAGGTCTATTATCCACATGGAACTAAAAGACATCAGGTCTATTATCCACATGGAACTAAAAGACATCAGGTCTGTTATCCACATGGAACTAAAAGACATCAGGTCTATTATCCACATGGAACTAAAAGACATCAGGTCTATTATCCACATGGAACTAAAAGACATCAGGTCTGTTATCCACATGGAACTAAAAGACATCAGGTCTATAATCCACATGGAACTAAAATACATCAGGTCTATAATCCACATGGAACTAAAAGACATCAGGTCTATTATCCACATGGAGCTAAAAGACATCAGGTCTATTATCCACATGGAACTAAAAGAGGAGACATCAGGTCTCTTATCCACATGGAACTCAAAGAGGAGACATCAGGTCTATTATCTACATGGAACTAAAAGAGGAGACATCAGGTCTATTATCCACATGGAGATAAAAGACATCAGGTCTATTATCCACATGGAGATAAAAGACATCAGATCAGGTCTGTTATCCACATGGAACTAAAAGACATCAGCTCTGTTATCCACATGGAACTAAAAGACATCAGGTCTATTATCCACATGGAGATAAAAGACATCAGGTCTATTATCCACATGGAACTAAAAGAGGAGACATCAGGTCTATTATCCACATGGAACTAAAAGACATCAGGTCTATTATCCAAATGGAACTAAAAGACATCAGGTCTATTATCCAAATGGAACTAAAAGACATCAGGTCTATTATCCACATGGAACTAAAAGACATCAGGTCTAATATCCACATGGAACTAAAAGACATCAGGTCTATAATCCACATGGAACTAAAAGACATCAGGTCTATTATCCACATGGAACTAAAAGACATCAGGTCTATTATCCACATGGAACTAAAATACATCAGGTCTATTATCCACATGGAACTAAAAGACATCAGGTCTATTATCCACATGGAACTATAAGAAAGCAGGTCTGTTATCCACATGGAACTAAAAGACATCAGGTCTATAATCCACATGGAACTAAAAGACATCAGGTCTATAATCCACATGGAACTAAAAGACATCAGGTCTATTATCCACATGGAACTAAAAGAGGAGACATAAGGTCTATTATCCACATGGAACTCAAAGAGGAGACATCAGGTCTATTATCCACATGGAACTAAAAGACATCAGGTCTATTATCCACATGGAACTAAAAGACATCAGGTCTATTATCCACATGGAACTAAAAGAGGAGACATCAGGTCTATTATCCACATGGAACTAAAAGACACCAGGTCTATTATCCACATGGAACTAAAAGACATCAGGTCTGTTATCCACATGGAGATAAAAGAGGAGACATCAGGTCTATTATCCACATGGAACTAAAAGACATCAGGTCTATTATCCACATGGAGATAAAAGAGGAGACATCAGGTCTAATATCCACATGGAACTAAAAGACATCAGGTCTATAATCCACATGGAACTAAAAGACATCAGGTCTATAATCCACATGGAACTAAAAAACATCAGGTCTATTATCCACATGGAACTAAAAGACATCAGGTCTATTATCCACATGGAACTAAAAGACATCAGGTCTATTATCCACATGGAGATAAAAGACATCAGGTCTATTATCCACATGGAGATTAAAGACATCAGGTCTATTATCCACATGGAGATTAAAGACATCAGGTCTATTATCCACATGGAACTAAAAGACATCAGGTCTATTATCCACATGGAACTAAAAGACATCAGGTCTATTATCCACATGGAACTAAAAGACATCAGGTCTGTTATCCCCATGGAACTAAAAGACATCAGGTCTATAATCCACATGGAACTAAAAGACATCAGGTCTATAATCCACATGGAACTAAAAGACATCAGGTCTATTATCCACATGGAGCTAAAAGACATCAGGTCTATTATCCACATGGAACTAAAAGAGGAGACATCAGGTCTCTTATCCACATGGAACTAAAAGACATCAGGTCTATTATCCACATGGAACTAAAAGACATCAGGTCTAATATCCACATGGAACTAAAAGACATCAGGTCTATTATCTACATGGAGATAAAAGACATCAGATCAGGTCTGTTATCCACATGGAACTAAAAGACATCAGCTCTGTTATCCACATGGAACTAAAAGACATCAGGTCTATTATCCACATGGAGATAAAAGACATCAGGTCTATTATCCACATGGAACTAAAAGAGGAGACATCAGGTCTATTATCCACATGGAACTAAAAGACATCAGGTCTATTATCCACATGGAACTAAAAGACATCAGGTCTAATATCCACATGGAACTAAAAGACATCAGGTCTATAATCCACATGGAACTAAAAGACATCAGGTCTATTATCCACATGGAACTAAAAGACATCAGGTCTATTATCCACATGGAACTAAAATACATCAGGTCTATTATCCACATGGAACTAAAAGACATCAGGTCTATTATCCACATGGAACTATAAGAAAGCAGGTCTGTTATCCACATGGAACTAAAAGACATCAGGTCTATAATCCACATGGAACTAAAAGACATCAGGTCTATAATCCACATGGAACTAAAAGACATCAGGTCTATTATCCACATGGAACTAAAAGAGGAGACATAAGGTCTATTATCCACATGGAACTCAAAGAGGAGACATCAGGTCTATTATCCACATGGAACTAAAAGACATCAGGTCTATTATCCACATGGAACTAAAAGACATCAGGTCTATTATCCACATGGAACTAAAAGAGGAGACATCAGGTCTATTATCCACATGGAACTAAAAGACACCAGGTCTATTATCCACATGGAACTAAAAGACATCAGGTCTGTTATCCACATGGAGATAAAAGAGGAGACATCAGGTCTGTTATCCACATGGAGATAAAAGAGGAGACATCAGGTCTATTATCCACATGGAACTAAAAGACATCAGGTCTATTATCCACATGGAACTAAAAGACATCAGGTCTGTTATCCACATGGAACTAAAAGAGGAGACATCAGGTCTATTATAAACATGGAACTAAAAGACATCAGGTCTGTTATCCACATGGAACTCAAAGAGGAGACACCAGGTCTATTATCCACATGGAACTAAAAGACATCAGGTCTGTTATCCACATGGAACTAAAAGACATCAGGTCTATTATCCACATGGAACTCAAAGAGGAGACACCAGGTCTATTATCCACATGGAACTAAAAGACATCAGGTCTGTTATCCACATGGAACTAAAAGACATCAGGTCTATTATCCACATGGAACTAAAAGACATCAGGTCTATTATCCACATGGAACTAAAAGACATCAGATCTATTATCCACATGGAGATAAAAGAGGAGACATCAGGTCTAATATCCACATGGAACTAAAAGACATCAGGTCTATAATCCACATGGAACTAAAAGACATCAGGTCTATAATCCACATGGAACTAAAAAACATCAGGTCTATTATCCACATGGAACTAAAAGACATCAGGTCTATTATCCACATGGAACTAAAAGACATCAGGTCTATTATCCACATGGAGATAAAAGACATCAGGTCTATTATCCACATGGAGATTAAAGACATCAGGTCTATTATCCACATGGAGATTAAAGACATCAGGTCTATTATCCACATGGAACTAAAAGACATCAGGTCTATTATCCACATGGAACTAAAAGACATCAGGTCTATTATCCACATGGAACTAAAAGACATCAGGTCTGTTATCCACATGGAACTAAAAGACATCAGGTCTATAATCCACATGGAACTAAAAGACATCAGGTCTATAATCCACATGGAACTAAAAGACATCAGGTCTATTATCCACATGGAGCTAAAAGACATCAGGTCTATTATCCACATGGAACTAAAAGAGGAGACATCAGGTCTCTTATCCACATGGAACTCAAAGAGGAGACATCAGGTCTATTATCCACATGGAACTAAAAGACATCAGGTCTATTATCTACATGGAACTAAAAGAGGAGACATCAGGTCTATTATCCACATGGAGATAAAAGACATCAGGTCTATTATCCACATGGAGATAAAAGACATCAGATCAGGTCTGTTATCCACATGGAACTAAAAGACATCAGCTCTGTTATCCACATGGAACTAAAAGACATCAGGTCTATTATCCACATGGAGATAAAAGACATCAGGTCTATTATCCACATGGAACTAAAAGAGGAGACATCAGGTCTGTTATCCACATGGAACTAAAAGACATCAGGTCTATTATCCAAATGGAACTAAAAGACATCAGGTCTATTATCCACATGGAACTAAAAAACATCAGGTCTATTATCCACATGGAACTAAAAGACATCAGGTCTATTATCCACATGGAACTAAAAGACATCAGGTCTAATATCCACATGGAACTAAAAGACATCAGGTCTATAATCCACATGGAACTAAAAGACATCAGGTCTATAATCCACATGGAACTAAAAAACATCAGGTCTATTATCCACATGGAACTAAAAGACATCAGGTCTATTATCCACATGGAACTAAAATACATCAGGTCTATTATCCACATGGAACTAAAATACATCAGGTCTATTATCCACATGGAACTAAAAGAAAGCAGGTCTATTTTCCACATGGAGATAAAAGACATCAGGTCTATTATCCACATGGAACTAAAAGACATCAGGTCTATTATCCACATGGAACTAAAAGACATCAGGTCTGTTATCCACATGGAACTAAAAGAGGAGACATCAGGTCTATTATCCACATGGAACTAAAAGACATCAGGTCTATTATCCAAATGGAACTAAAAGACATCAGGTCTATTATCCACATGGAACTAAAAGACATCAGGTCTAATATCCACATGGAACTAAAAGACATCAGGTCTATAATCCACATGGAACTAAAAGACATCAGGTCTATAATCCACATGGAACTAAAAAACATCAGGTCTATTATCCACATGGAACTAAAAGACATCAGGTCTATTATCCACATGGAACTAAAAGACATCAGGTCTATTATCCACATGGAACTAAAAGACATCAGGTCTATTATCCACATGGAACTAAAATACATCAGGTCTATTATCCACATGGAACTAAAAGACATCAGGTCTATTATCCACATGGAACTAAAAGAAAGCAGGTCTGTTATCCACATGGAACTAAAAGAAAGCAGGTCTGTTATCCACATGGAACTAAAAGACATCAGGTCTATAATCCACATGGAACTAAAAGACATCAGGTCTATAATCCACATGGAACTAAAAGACATCAGGTCTATTTTCCACATGGAGATAAAAGACATCAGGTCTATTATCCACATGGAACTAAAAGAGGAGACATCAGGTCTATTATCCACATGGAACTAAAAGACATCAGGTCTATTATCCACATGGAACTAAAAGAGGAGACATCAGGTATATTATCCACATGGAACTAAAAGAGGAGACATCAGGTATATTATCCACATGGAACTAAAAGACACCAGGTCTATTATCCACATGGACCTAAAAGACATCAGGTCTATTATCCACATGGAACTAAAAGAGGAGACATAAGGTCTATTATTCACATGGAACTCAAAGAGGAGATATCAGGTCTATTATCCACATGGAACTAAAAGACATCAGGTCTATTATCCACATGGAACTAAAAGAGGAGACATCAGGTCTATTATCCACATGGAACTAAAATACATCAGGTCTATTATCCACATGGAACTAAAATACATCAGGTCTACTATCCACATGGAACTAAAAGAAAGCAGGTCTATTTTCCACATGGAGATAAAAGACATCAGGTCTATTATCCACATGGAACTAAAAGACATCAGGTCTATTATCCACATGGAACTAAAAGACATCAGGTCTATTATCCACATGGAACTAAAAGAGGAGACATCAGGTCTAATATCCACATGGAACTAAAATACATCAGGTCTATAATCCACATGGAACTAAAAGACATCAGGTCTATAATCCACATGGAACTAAAAAACATCAGGTCTATTATCCACATGGAACTAAAAGACATCAGGTCTATTATCCACATGGAACTAAAAGACATCAGGTCTATTATCCACATGGAGATAAAAGACATCAGGTCTATTATCCACATGGAGATTAAAGACATCAGGTCTATTATCCACATGGAGATTAAAGACATCAGGTCTATTATCCACATGGAACTAAAAGACATCAGGTCTATTATCCACATGGAACTAAAAGACATCAGGTCTATTATCCACATGGAACTAAAAGACATCAGGTCTGTTATCCACATGGAACTAAAAGACATCAGGTCTATAATCCACATGGAACTAAAAGACATCAGGTCTATAATCCACATGGAACTAAAAGACATCAGGTCTATTATCCACATGGAGCTAAAAGACATCAGGTCTATTATCCACATGGAACTAAAAGAGGAGACATCAGGTCTCTTATCCACATGGAACTCAAAGAGGAGACATCAGGTCTATTATCCACATGGAACTAAAAGACATCAGGTCTATTATCTACATGGAACTAAAAGAGGAGACATCAGGTCTATTATCCACATGGAGATAAAAGACATCAGGTCTATTATCCACATGGAGATAAAAGACATCAGCTCTGTTATCCACATGGAACTAAAAGACATCAGGTCTATTATCCACATGGAACTAAAAGACATCAGGTCTATTATCCACATGGAGATAAAAGACATCAGGTCTATTATCCACATGGAACTAAAAGAGGAGACATCAGGTCTATTATCCACATGGAACTAAAAGACATCAGGTCTATTATCCAAATGGAACTAAAAGACATCAGGTCTATTATCCACATGGAACTAAAAGACATCAGGTCTAATATCCACATGGAACTAAAAGACATCAGGTCTATAATCCACATGGAACTAAAAGACATCAGGTCTATAATCCACATGGAACTAAAAAACATCAGGTCTATTATCCACATGGAACTAAAAGACATCAGGTCTATTATCCACATGGAACTAAAAGACATCAGGTCTATTATCCACATGGAACTAAAAGACATCAGGTCTATTATCCACATGGAACTAAAATACATCAGGTCTATTATCCACATGGAACTAAAAGACATCAGGTCTATTATCCACATGGAACTAAAAGAAAGCAGGTCTGTTATCCACATGGAACTAAAAGAAAGCAGGTCTGTTATCCACATGGAACTAAAAGACATCAGGTCTATAATCCACATGGAACTAAAAGACATCAGGTCTATAATCCACATGGAACTAAAAGACATCAGGTCTATTTTCCACATGGAGATAAAAGACATCAGGTCTATTATCCACATGGAACTAAAAGAGGAGACATCAGGTCTATTATCCACATGGAACTAAAAGACATCAGGTCTATTATCCACATGGAACTAAAAGAGGAGACATCAGGTATATTATCCACATGGAACTAAAAGAGGAGACATCAGGTATATTATCCACATGGAACTAAAAGACACCAGGTCTATTATCCACATGGACCTAAAAGACATCAGGTCTATTATCCACATGGAACTAAAAGAGGAGACATCAGGTCTATTATTCACATGGAACTCAAAGAGGAGACATCAGGTCTATTATCCACATGGAACTAAAAGACATCAGGTCTATTATCCACATGGAACTAAAAGAGGAGACATCAGGTCTATTATCCACATGGAACTAAAAGAGGAGACATCAGGTCTATTATCCACATGGAACTAAAAGACACCAGGTCTATTATCCACATGGAACTAAAAGACATCAGGTCTGTTATCCACATGGAACTAAAATACATCAGGTGTATTATCCACATGGAACTAAAAGACATCAGGTCTATAATCCACATGGAACTAAAAGACATCAGGTCTATTATCCACATGGAGCAAAAAGACATCAGGTCTATTATCCACATGGAACTAAAAGAGGAGACATCAGGTCTCTTATCCACATGGAACTCAAAGAGGAGACATCAGGTCTATTATCCACATGGAACTAAAAGACATCAGGTCTATTATCTACATGGAACTAAAAGAGGAGACATCAGGTCTATTATCCACATGGAGATAAAAGACATCAGGTCTATTATCCACATGGAGATAAAAGACATCAGCTCTGTTATCCACATGGAACTAAAAGACATCAGGTCTATTATCCACATGGAACTAAAAGACATCAGGTCTATTATCCACATGGAGATAAAAGACATCAGGTCTATTATCCACATGGAACTAAAAGAGGAGACATCAGGTCTATTATCCACATGGAACTAAAAGACATCAGGTCTATTATCCAAATGGAACTAAAAGACATCAGGTCTATTATCCACATGGAACTAAAAGACATCAGGTCTAATATCCACATGGAACTAAAAGACATCAGGTCTATAATCCACATGGAACTAAAAGACATCAGGTCTATAATCCACATGGAACTAAAAAACATCAGGTCTATTATCCACATGGAACTAAAAGACATCAGGTCTATTATCCACATGGAACTAAAAGACATCAGGTCTAATATCCACATGGAACTAAAAGACATCAGGTCTATAATCCACATGGAACTAAAAGACATCAGGTCTATAATCCACATGGAACTAAAAAACATCAGGTCTATTATCCACATGGAACTAAAAGACATCAGGTCTATTATCCACATGGAACTAAAAGACATCAGGTCTATTATCCACATGGAACTAAAAGACATCAGGTCTATTATCCACATGGAACTAAAATACATCAGGTCTATTATCCACATGGAACTAAAAGACATCAGGTCTATTATCCACATGGAACTAAAAGAAAGCAGGTCTGTTATCCACATGGAACTAAAAGAAAGCAGGTCTGTTATCCACATGGAACTAAAAGACATCAGGTCTATAATCCACATGGAACTAAAAGACATCAGGTCTATAATCCACATGGAACTAAAAGACATCAGGTCTATTTTCCACATGGAGATAAAAGACATCAGGTCTATTATCCACATGGAACTAAAAGAGGAGACATCAGGTCTATTATCCACATGGAACTAAAAGACATCAGGTCTATTATCCACATGGAACTAAAAGAGGAGACATCAGGTATATTATCCACATGGAACTAAAAGAGGAGACATCAGGTATATTATCCACATGGAACTAAAAGACACCAGGTCTATTATCCACATGGACCTAAAAGACATCAGGTCTATTATCCACATGGAACTAAAAGAGGAGACATCAGGTCTATTATTCACATGGAACTCAAAGAGGAGACATCAGGTCTATTATCCACATGGAACTAAAAGACATCAGGTCTATTATCCACATGGAACTAAAAGAGGAGACATCAGGTCTATTATCCACATGGAACTAAAAGAGGAGACATCAGGTCTATTATCCACATGGAACTAAAAGACACCAGGTCTATTATCCACATGGAACTAAAAGACATCAGGTCTGTTATCCACATGGAACTAAAATACATCAGGTGTATTATCCACATGGAACTAAAAGACATCAGGTCTATAATCCACATGGAACTAAAAGACATCAGGTCTATTATCCACATGGAGCTAAAAGACATCAGGTCTATTATCCACATGGAACTAAAAGAGGAGACATCAGGTCTCTTATCCACATGGAACTCAAAGAGGAGACATCAGGTCTATTATCCACATGGAACTAAAAGACATCAGGTCTATTATCTACATGGAACTAAAAGAGGAGACATCAGGTCTATTATCCACATGGAGATAAAAGACATCAGCTCTGTTATCCACATGGAACTAAAAGACATCAGGTCTATTATCCACATGGAACTAAAAGACATCAGGTCTATTATCCACATGGAGATAAAAGACATCAGGTCTATTATCCACATGGAACTAAAAGAGGAGACATCAGGTCTATTATCCACATGGAACTAAAAGACATCAGGTCTATTATCCACATGGAACTAAAATACATCAGGTCTATTATCCAAATGGAACTAAAAGACATCAGGTCTATTATCCACATGGAACTAAAAGACATCAGGTCTATTATCCACATGGAACTAAAAGAGGAGACATCAGGTCTATTATCCACATGGAACTAAAAGAGGAGACATCAGGTCTATTATCCACATGGAACTAAAAGACATCAGGTCTATTATCCACATGGAACTAAAATACATCAGGTCTATTATCCAAATGGAACTAAAAGACATCAGGTCTATTATCCACATGGAACTAAAAGACATCAGGTCTAATATCCACATGGAACTAAAAGACATCAGGTCTATTATCCACATGGAACTAAAAGACATCAGGTCTATTATCCACATGGAACTAAAAGACATCAGGTCTATTATCCACATGGAACTAAAATACATCAGGTCTATTATCCACATGGAACTAAAAGACATCAGGTCTATTATCCACATGGAACTAAAAGAAAGCAGGTCTGTTATCCACATGGAACTAAAAGACATCAGGTCTATAATCCACATGGAACTAAAAGACATCAGGTCTATAATCCACATGGAACTAAAAGACATCAGGTCTATTTTCCACATGGAGATAAAAGACATCAGGTCTATTTTCCACATGGAGATAAAAGACATCAGGTCTATTATCCACATGGAACTAAAAGAGGAGACATCAGGTCTATTATCCACATGGAACTAAAAGACATCAGGTCTATTATCCACATGGAACTAAAATAGGAGACATCAGGTATATTATCCACATGGAACTAAAAGAGGAGACATCAGGTCTATTATCCACATGGAGCTAAAAGACACCAGGTCTATTATCCACATGGACCTAAAAGACATCAGGTCTATTATCCACATGGAACTAAAAGAGGAGACATCAGGTCTATTATTCACATGGAACTCAAAGAGGAGACATCAGGTCTATTATCCACATGGAACTAAAAGACATCAGGTCTATTATCCACATGGAACTAAAAGAGGAGACATCAGGTCTATTATCCACATGGAACTAAAAGAGGAGACATCAGGTCTATTATCCACATGGAACTAAAAGACACCAGGTCTATTATCCACATGGAACTAAAAGACATCAGGTCTGTTATCCACATGGAACTAAAAGAGGAGACATCAGGTATATTATCCACATGGAACTAAAAGAGGAGACATCAGGTATATTATCCACATGGAACTAAAAGACACCAGGTCTATTATCCACATGGACCTAAAAGACATCAGGTCTATTATCCACATGGAACTAAAAGAGGAGACATCAGGTCTATTATTCACATGGAACTCAAAGAGGAGACATCAGGTCTATTATCCACATGGAACTAAAAGACATCAGGTCTATTATCCACATGGAACTAAAAGAGGAGACATCAGGTCTATTATCCACATGGAACTAAAAGAGGAGACATCAGGTCTATTATCCACATGGAACTAAAAGACACCAGGTCTATTATCCACATGGAACTAAAAGACATCAGGTCTGTTATCCACATGGAACTAAAATACATCAGGTGTATTATCCACATGGAACTAAAAGACATCAGGTCTATAATCCACATGGAACTAAAAGACATCAGGTCTATTATCCACATGGAGCAAAAAGACATCAGGTCTATTATCCACATGGAACTAAAAGAGGAGACATCAGGTCTCTTATCCACATGGAACTCAAAGAGGAGACATCAGGTCTATTATCCACATGGAACTAAAAGACATCAGGTCTATTATCTACATGGAACTAAAAGAGGAGACATCAGGTCTATTATCCACATGGAGATAAAAGACATCAGGTCTATTATCCACATGGAGATAAAAGACATCAGCTCTGTTATCCACATGGAACTAAAAGACATCAGGTCTATTATCCACATGGAACTAAAAGACATCAGGTCTATTATCCACATGGAGATAAAAGACATCAGGTCTATTATCCACATGGAACTAAAAGAGGAGACATCAGGTCTATTATCCACATGGAACTAAAAGACATCAGGTCTATTATCCAAATGGAACTAAAAGACATCAGGTCTATTATCCACATGGAACTAAAAGACATCAGGTCTAATATCCACATGGAACTAAAAGACATCAGGTCTATAATCCACATGGAACTAAAAGACATCAGGTCTATAATCCACATGGAACTAAAAAACATCAGGTCTATTATCCACATGGAACTAAAAGACATCAGGTCTATTATCCACATGGAACTAAAAGACATCAGGTCTAATATCCACATGGAACTAAAAGACATCAGGTCTATAATCCACATGGAACTAAAAGACATCAGGTCTATAATCCACATGGAACTAAAAAACATCAGGTCTATTATCCACATGGAACTAAAAGACATCAGGTCTATTATCCACATGGAACTAAAAGACATCAGGTCTATTATCCACATGGAACTAAAAGACATCAGGTCTATTATCCACATGGAACTAAAATACATCAGGTCTATTATCCACATGGAACTAAAAGACATCAGGTCTATTATCCACATGGAACTAAAAGAAAGCAGGTCTGTTATCCACATGGAACTAAAAGAAAGCAGGTCTGTTATCCACATGGAACTAAAAGACATCAGGTCTATAATCCACATGGAACTAAAAGACATCAGGTCTATAATCCACATGGAACTAAAAGACATCAGGTCTATTTTCCACATGGAGATAAAAGACATCAGGTCTATTATCCACATGGAACTAAAAGAGGAGACATCAGGTCTATTATCCACATGGAACTAAAAGACATCAGGTCTATTATCCACATGGAACTAAAAGAGGAGACATCAGGTATATTATCCACATGGAACTAAAAGAGGAGACATCAGGTATATTATCCACATGGAACTAAAAGACACCAGGTCTATTATCCACATGGACCTAAAAGACATCAGGTCTATTATCCACATGGAACTAAAAGAGGAGACATCAGGTCTATTATTCACATGGAACTCAAAGAGGAGACATCAGGTCTATTATCCACATGGAACTAAAAGACATCAGGTCTATTATCCACATGGAACTAAAAGAGGAGACATCAGGTCTATTATCCACATGGAACTAAAAGAGGAGACATCAGGTCTATTATCCACATGGAACTAAAAGACACCAGGTCTATTATCCACATGGAACTAAAAGACATCAGGTCTGTTATCCACATGGAACTAAAATACATCAGGTGTATTATCCACATGGAACTAAAAGACATCAGGTCTATAATCCACATGGAACTAAAAGACATCAGGTCTATTATCCACATGGAGCTAAAAGACATCAGGTCTATTATCCACATGGAACTAAAAGAGGAGACATCAGGTCTCTTATCCACATGGAACTCAAAGAGGAGACATCAGGTCTATTATCCACATGGAACTAAAAGACATCAGGTCTATTATCTACATGGAACTAAAAGAGGAGACATCAGGTCTATTATCCACATGGAGATAAAAGACATCAGGTCTATTATCCACATGGAGATAAAAGACATCAGCTCTGTTATCCACATGGAACTAAAAGACATCAGGTCTATTATCCACATGGAACTAAAAGACATCAGGTCTATTATCCACATGGAGATAAAAGACATCAGGTCTATTATCCACATGGAACTAAAAGAGGAGACATCAGGTCTATTATCCACATGGAACTAAAAGACATCAGGTCTATTATCCACATGGAACTAAAATACATCAGGTCTATTATCCAAATGGAACTAAAAGACATCAGGTCTATTATCCACATGGAACTAAAAGACATCAGGTCTATTATCCACATGGAACTAAAAGAGGAGACATCAGGTCTATTATCCACATGGAACTAAAAGAGGAGACATCAGGTCTATTATCCACATGGAACTAAAAGACATCAGGTCTATTATCCACATGGAACTAAAATACATCAGGTCTATTATCCAAATGGAACTAAAAGACATCAGGTCTATTATCCACATGGAACTAAAAGACATCAGGTCTAATATCCACATGGAACTAAAAGACATCAGGTCTATTATCCACATGGAACTAAAAGACATCAGGTCTATTATCCACATGGAACTAAAAGACATCAGGTCTATTATCCACATGGAACTAAAATACATCAGGTCTATTATCCACATGGAACTAAAAGACATCAGGTCTATTATCCACATGGAACTAAAAGACATCAGGTCTATTATCCACATGGAACTAAAAGAAAGCAGGTCTGTTATCCACATGGAACTAAAAGACATCAGGTCTATAATCCACATGGAACTAAAAGACATCAGGTCTATAATCCACATGGAACTAAAAGACATCAGGTCTATTTTCCACATGGAGATAAAAGACATCAGGTCTATTTTCCACATGGAGATAAAAGACATCAGGTCTATTATCCACATGGAACTAAAAGAGGAGACATCAGGTCTATTATCCACATGGAACTAAAAGACATCAGGTCTATTATCCACATGGAACTAAATAGGAGACATCAGGTATATTATCCACATGGAACTAAAAGAGGAGACATCAGGTCTATTATCCACATGGAGCTAAAAGACACCAGGTCTATTATCCACATGGACCTAAAAGACATCAGGTCTATTATCCACATGGAACTAAAAGAGGAGACATCAGGTCTATTATTCACATGGAACTCAAAGAGGAGACATCAGGTCTATTATCCACATGGAACTAAAAGACATCAGGTCTATTATCCACATGGAACTAAAGAGGAGACATCAGGTCTATTATCCACATGGAACTAAAAGACATCAGGTCTATTATCCACATGGAACTAAAAGACATCAGGTCTATTATCCACATGGAACTAAAAGACATCAGGTCTATTATCCACATGGAACTAAAAGACATCAGGTCTATTATCCACATGGAACTAAAAGACATCAGGTCTATTATCCACATGGAACTAAAAGACATCAGGTCTATTATCCACATGGAACTAAAAGACATCAGGTCTATTATCCACATGGAACTAAAAGACATCAGGTCTGTTATCCACATGGAACTAAAAGACATCAGGTCTATTATCCACATGGAACTAAAAGACATCAGGTCTATTATCCACATGGAACTAAAAGACATCAGGTCTATTATCCACATGGAACTAAAAGACATCAGGTCTATTATCCACATGGAACTAAAAGACATCAGGTCTATTATCCACATGGAACTAAAAGACATCAGGTCTATTATCCACATGGAACTAAAAGACATCAGGTCTATTATCCACATGGAACTAAAAGACATCAGGTCTAGTTATCCACATGGAACTAAAAGACATCAGGTCTATTATCCACATGGAACTAAAAGACATCAGGTCTATTATCCACATGGAACTAAAAGACATCAGGTCTATTATCCACATGGAACTAAAAGACATCAGGTCTATTATCCACATGGAACTAAAAGACATCAGGTCTATTATCCACATGGAGACTAAAAGACATCAGGTCTATTATCCACATGGAACTAAAAGACATCAGGTCTATTATCCACATGGAACTAAAAGACATCAGGTCTATTATCCACATGGAACTAAAAGACATCAGGTCTATTATCCACATGGAACTAAAAGACATCAGGTCTATTATCCACATGGAACTAAAAGACATCAGGTCTATTATCCACATGGAACTAAAAGACATCAGGTCTATTATCCACATGGAACTAAAAGACATCAGGTCTATTATCCACATGGAACTAAAAGACATCAGGTCTATATCCACATGGAACTAAAAGACATCAGGTCTATTATCCACATGGAACTAAAAGACATCAGGTCTATTATCCACATGGAACTAAAAGACATCAGGTCTATTATCCACATGGAACTAAAAGACATCAGGTCTATTATCCACATGGAACTAAAAGACATCAGGTCTATTATCCACATGGAACTAAAAGACATCAGGTCTATTATCCACATGGAACTAAAAGACATCAGGTCTATTATCCACATGGAACTAAAAGACATCAGGTCTATTATCCACATGGAACTAAAAGACATCAGGTCTATTATCCACATGGAACTAAAAGACATCAGGTCTATTATCCACATGGAACTAAAAGACATCAGGTCTATTATCCACATGGAACTAAAAGACATCAGGTCTATTATCCACATGGAACTAAAAGAGACATCAGGTCTATTATCCACATGGAACTAAAAGACATCAGGTCTATTATCCACATGGAACTAAAAGACATCAGGTCTATTATCCACATGGAACTAAAAGAGACATCAGGTCTATTATCCACATGGAACTAAAAGACATCAGGTCTATTATCCACATGGAACTAAAAGACATCAGGTCTATTATCCACATGGAACTAAAAGACATCAGGTCTATTATCCACATGGAACTAAAAGACATCAGGTCTATTATCCACATGGAGATAAAAGACATCAGGTCTATTATCCACATGGAACTAAAAGACATCAGGTCTATTATCCACATGGAACTAAAAGACATCAGGTCTATTATCCACATGGAACTAAAGAGGAGACATCAGGTCTATTATCCACATGGAACTAAAAGAGACATCAGGTCTATTATCCACATGGAACTAAAAGACATCAGGTCTATTATCCACATGGAACTAAAAGACATCAGGTCTATTATCCACATGGAACTAAAAGAGACATCAGGTCTATTATCCACATGGAACTAAAAGACATCAGGTCTATTATCCACATGGAACTAAAAGACATCAGGTCTATTATCCACATGGAACTAAAAGACATCAGGTCTATTATCCACATGGAACTAAAAGACATCAGGTCTATTATCCACATGGAACTAAAAGAGACATCAGGTCTATTATCCACATGGAACTAAAAGACATCAGGTCTATTATCCACATGGAACTAAAAGACATCAGGTCTATTATCCACATGGAACTAAAAGACATCAGGTCTATTATCCACATGGAACTAAAAGACATCAGGTCTATTATCCACATGGAACTAAAAGACATCAGGTCTATTATCCACATGGAACTAAAAGACATCAGGTCTATTATCCACATGGAACTAAAAGACATCAGGTCTATTATCCACATGGAACTAAAAGACATCAGGTCTATTATCCACATGGAACTAAAAGACATCAGGTCTATTATCCACATGGAACTAAAAGACATCAGGTCTATTATCCACATGGAACTAAAAGACATCAGGTCTATTATCCACATGGAACTAAAAGACATCAGGTCTATTATCCACATGGAACTAAAAGACATCAGGTCTATTATCCACATGGAACTAAAAGAGACATCAGGTCTATTATCCACATGGAACTAAAAGACATCAGGTCTATTATCCACATGGAACTAAAAGACATCAGGTCTATTATCCACATGGAACTAAAAGAGACATCAGGTCTATTATCCACATGGAACTAAAAGACATCAGGTCTATTATCCACATGGAACTAAAAGACATCAGGTCTATTATCCACATGGAACTAAAAGACATCAGGTCTATTATCCACATGGAACTAAAAGACATCAGGTCTATTATCCACATGGAACTAAAAGACATCAGGTCTATTATCCACATGGAACTAAAAGACATCAGGTCTATTATCCACATGGAACTAAAAGACATCAGGTCTGTTATCCACATGGAACTAAAAGACATCAGGTCTATTATCCACATGGAACTAAAAGACATCAGGTCTATTATCCACATGGAACTAAAAGACATCAGGTCTATATCCACATGGAACTAAAAGACATCAGGTCTATTATCCACATGGAACTAAAAGACATCAGGTCTATTATCCACATGGAACTCAAAGAGAGACATCAGGTCTATTATCCACATGGAACTAAAAGACATCCAGGTCTATTATCCACATGGAACTAAAAGACATCAGGTCTATTATCCACATGGAACTAAAAGACATCAGGTCTATTATCCACATGGATACTAAAAGAGGAGACATCAGGTCTATTATCCACATGGAACTAAAAGACATCAGGTCTATTAATCCACACGGAACTAAAAGACATCAGGTCTATTATCCACATGGAGATAAAAGAGACATCAGGTCTGTTATCCACATGGAACTAAAGACATCAGGTCTGTTATCCACATGGAACTAAAAGACATCAGGTCTATTATCCACATGGAACTAAAGACATCAGGTCTATTATCCACATGGAACTAAAAGACATCAGGTCTATTATCCACATGGAACTAAAAGACATCAGGTCTGTTATCCACATGGAACATA
>NC_048580.1:76183283-76253118 GCF_013265735.2 Oncorhynchus mykiss | reverse complement strand
TTCAGACCATCCCACAGGTGAAGAGGCAGGTGTCTGGTCTCAGACCATCCCACAGGTGAAGAGGCCAGGTGTCTGGTTTCAGACCATCCCACAGGTGGAGAGCCAGGTGTCTGGTCTCAGACCATCCCACAGGTGAAGAGGCCAGGTGTCTGGTCTCAGACCATCCCACAGGTGAAGAGGCCAGGTGTCTGGCTCAGACCATCCCACAGGTGAAGAGGCCAGGTGTCTGGTCTCAGACCATCCACAGGTGAAGAGGCCAGGTGTCTGGTCTCAGACCATCCCACAGGTGAAGAGGCCAGGTGTCTGGTCTCAGACCATCCCACAGGTGAGAGGCCAGGTGTCTGGTCTCAGACCATCCCACAGGGTGAAGAGGCCAGGTGTCTGGATCCAGACCATCCCACAGGTGAGAGGGCCAGGTGTCCTGTTCAGACCATCCCACAGGTAGAAGAGGCCAGGTGTCTGATCTCAGACCATCCCACAGGTGAGGAGCCAGTGTCTGGTTTCAGACATCCCACAGGTGAAGAGGCCAGGTGTCCTGGTCTCAGACCATCCACAGGTGAAGAGGCCAGGTTGTCTGATCTCAGACCATCCACAGGTGAAGAGGCCAGGTGTCTGGTCTCAGGACCATCCCACAGGTGAAGAGGGCCCAGGTGTCCTGGTTCAGACCATCCCACAGGTGAAGAGGCAGGTGTCTGGTCTCAGACCATCCCACAGGTGAAGAGGCCAGGTGTCTGTATCTCAGACCATCCCACAGGTGAAGAGGCCGGGTGTCTGGTCTCAGACCATCCCACAGGTGAAGAAGAGGCCAGGTGTCTGGTCTCAGAACATCCCACAGGTGAAGAGGCCAGGTGTCTGGTCTCAGACCATCCCACAGGTGAAGAGGCCAGGTGTCTGGTCTCAGACCATCCCACAGGTGAAGAGGCCAGGTGTCTGGTCTCAGACCATCCCACAGGTGAAGAGGCCAGGTGTCTGGACTCAGACCATCCCACAGGTGAAGAGGCCAGGTGTCTGGTCTCAGACCATCCCACAGGTGAAGAGGCCGGGTGTCTGGTCTCAGACCATCCCACAGGTGAAGGAGCAGGGTGTCTGGTCTCAGACCATCCCACAGGTGAAGAGGCCAGGTGTCTGGACTCAGACCATCCCACAGGTGAAGAGGCCAGGTGTCTGGTCTCAGACCATCCCACAGGTGAAGAGGCCAGGTGTCTGGTCTCAGACCATCCCACAGGTGAAGAGGCCAGGTGTCTGGTCTCAGACCATCCCACAGGTGAAGAGGCCAGGTGTCTGGTCTCAGACCATCCCACAGGTGAAGAGGCCAGGTGTCTGGTCTCAGACCATCCCACAGGTGAAGAGGCCAGGTGTTGGATTCAGACCATCCCACAGGTGAAGAGGCCAGGTGTCTGGATCTCAGACCATCCCACAGGTGAAGAGGCCAGGTGTCTGGTCTCAGACCATCCCACAGGTGGAAGAGGCCAGGTGTCTGGTCTCAGACCATCCCACAGGTGAAGAGGCCAGGTGTCTGGTCTCAGACCATCCCACAGGTGAAGAGGCCAGGTGTCTGGTCCAGACCATCCCACAGGTGAAGAGGCCAGGTGTCTGGTCTCAGACCATCCCACAGGTGAAGAGCCAGGTGTCTGGATTCAGACCATCCCACAGGTGAAGAGGCCAGGTGTCTGGTCTCAGACCATCCCACAGGTGAAGAGGCCAGGTGTCTGGTCTCAGACCATCCCACAGGTGAAGAGGCCAGGTGTCTGGTCTCAGACCATCCCACAGGTGAAGAGGCCAGGTGTCTGGTCTCAGACCATCCCACAGGTGAAGAGGCCAGGTGTCTGTCTCAGACCATCCCACAGGTGAAGAGGCCAGGTGTCTGGTCTCAGACCATCCCCACAGGTGAAGAGGCCAGGGTCTGGTCTCAGACCATCCCACAGGTGAAGAGGCCAGGTGTCTGGTCTCAGACCATCCCACAGGTGAAGAGGCCAGGTGTCTGGTCTCAGACCATCCCACAGGTGAAGAGGCCAGGTGTCTGGTCTCAGACCATCCCACAGGTGAAGAGGCCAGGTGTCTGGTCTCAGACCATCCCACAGGTGAAGAGGCCAGGTGTCTGGTCTCAGACCATCCCACAGGTGAAGAGGCCAGGTGTCTGGTCTCAGACCATCCCACAGGTGAAGAGGCGGGTGTCTGATCTCAGACCATCCCACAGGTGAAGGAGCCAGGTGTCTGGTCTCAGACCATCCCACAGGTGAAGAGGCCAGGTGTCTGGTCTCAGACCATCCCACAGGTGAAGAGCCAGGTGTCTGGTCTCAGACCATCCCACAGGTGAAGAGGCCAGGTGTCTGGATTCAGACCATCCCACAGGTGAAGAGGCCAGGTGTCTGGTCTCAGACATCCCACAGGTGAAGAGGCCAGGTGTCTGGTCTCAGACCATCCCACAGGTGAAGAGGCCAGGTGTCTGGTCTCAGACCATCCCACAGGTGAAGGGCCAGGTGTCTGGTCTCAGACCATCCCACAGGTGAAGAGGCCAGGTGTCTGGTCTCAGACCATCCCACAGGTGAAGAGGCCAGGTGTCTGGTCTCAGACATCCCACAGGTGAAGAGGCAGGTGTCTGGTCTCAGACCATCCCACAGGTGAAGAGGCCAGGTGTCTGGTCTCAGACCATCCCACAGGTGAAGAGGCCAGGTGTCTGGTCTCAGACCATCCCACAGGTGAAGAGGCCAGGTGTCTGGTCTCAGACCATCCCACAGGTGAAGAGGCCAGGTGTCTGGTCTCAGACCATCCCACAGGTGAAGAGGCCAGGTGTCTGGACTCAGACCATCCCACAGGTGAAGAGGCCGGGTGTCTGGTCTCAGACCATCCCACAGGTGAAGAGGCCAGGTGTCTGGTCTCAGACCATCCCACAGGTGAAGAGGCCAGGTGTTGGTCTCAGACCATCCCACAGGTGAAGAGGCCAGGTGTCTGTCTCAGACCATCCCACAGGTGAAGAGGCCAGGTGTCTGGTCTCAGACCATCCCACAGGTGAAGAGGCCAGGTGTCTGGATCTCAGACCATCCCACAGGTGAAGAGGCTGGGTGTCTGGTCTCAGACAATCCCACAGGTGAAGAGGCCAGGTGTCTGGTCTCAGACCATCCCACAGGTGAAGAGGCCAGGTGTCTGATCTCAGACCATCCCACAGGTGAAGAGGCCAGGTGTCTGGTCTCAGACCATCCCACAGGTGAAGAGGCCAGGTGTCTGATCTCAGACCATCCCACAGGTGAAGAGGCCAGGTGTCTGGTCTCAGACCATCCCACAGGTGAAGAGGCCAGGTGTCTGGTCTCAGACCATCCCACAGGTGAAGGGCCAGGTGTCTGGTCTCAGACCATCCCACAGGTGAAGAGGCCAGGTGTCTGTCTCAGACCATCCCACAGGTGAAGAGGCCAGGTGTCTGGTCTCAGACCATCCCACAGGTGAAGAGGCCAGGTGTCTGTCTCAGACCATCCCACAGGTGAAGAGGCCAGGTGTCTGGTCTCAGACCATCCCACAGGTGAAGAGGCCAGGTGTCTGGTCTCAGACTATCCCACAGGTGAAGAGGCCAGGTGTCTGGTCTCAGACCATCCCACAGGTGAAGAGGCCAGGTGTCTGGTCTCAGACCATCCCACAGGTGAAGAGGCCAGGTGTCTGGTCTCAGACCATCCCACAGGTGAAGAGGCCAGGTGTCTGGTCTCAGACCATCCCACAGGTGAAGAGGCAGGTGTCTGGTCTCAGACCATCCCACAGGTGAAGAGGCCAGGTGTCTGGTCTCAGACCATCCCACAGGTGAAGAGGCCAGGTGTCTGGTCTCAGACCATCCCACAGGTGAAGAGGCCAGGTGTCTGGTCTCAGACCATCCCACAGGTGAAGAGGCAGGTGTCTGGTCTCAGACCATCCCACAGGTGAAGAGGCCAGGTGTCTGGTCTCAGACCATCACAGGTGAAAGAGCCAGGTGGAGGTCTTCTCAGACCATCCCAAGGTGAAGAGGCCAGGTGTCTGGTCTCAGACCATCCCACAGGTGAAGAGGCCAGGTGTCTGGTCTCAGACCATCCCACAGGTGAAGAGGCCAGGTGTCTGGTCTCAGACCATCCCACAGGTGAAGAGGCCAGGTGTCTGGTCTCAGACCATCCCACAGGTGAAGAGGCCAGGTGTCTGGTCTCAGACCATCCCACAGGTGAAGAGGCCAGGTGTCTGGTCTCAGACCATCCCACAGGTGAAGAGGCCAGGTGTCTGTCTCAGACCATCCCACAGGTGAAGAGGCCAGGTGTCTGGTCTCAGACCATCCCACAGGTGAAGAGGCCAGGTGTCTGGTCTCAGACCATCCCACAGGTGAAGAGGCCAGGTGTCTGGTCTCAGACCATCCCACAGGTGAAGAGGCCAGGTGTCTGGTCTCAGACCATCCCACAGGTGAAGAGGCAGGTGTCTGGTCTCAGACCATCCCACAGGTGAAGAGGCCAGGTGTCTGGTCTCAGACCATCCCACAGGTGGAGAGGCCAGGTGTCTGGTCTCAGACCATCCCACAGGTGAAGAGGCCAGGTGTCTGGTCTCAGACCATCCCACAGGTGAAGAGGCCAGGTGTCTGGTCTCAGACCATCCCACAGGTGAAGAGGCCAGGTGTCTGATCTCAGACCATCCCACAGGTGAAGAGGCCAGGTGTCTGGTCTCAGACCATCCCACAGTGAAGAGGCCAGGTGTCTGTTCTCAGACCATCCCACAGGTGAAGAGGCCAGGTGTCTGGTCTCAGACCATCCCACAGGTGAAGAGGCCAGGTGTCTGGTCTCAGACCATCCACAGGTGAAGAGGCCAGGTGTCTGGTCTCAGACCATCCCACAGGTGAAGAGGCCAGGTGTCTGGTCTCAGACCATCCCACAGGTGAAGAGGCCAGGTGTCTGGTCTCAGACCATCCCACAGGTGAAGAGGCCAGGTGTCTGGTCTCAGACCATCCCACAGGTGAAGAGGCCAGGTGTCTGATCTCAGACCATCCCACAGGTGAAGAGGCCAGGTGTCTGGTCTCAGACCATCCCACAGGTGAAGAGGCCAGGTGTCTGATCTCAGACCATCCCACAGGTGAAGAGGCCAGGTGTCTGGTCTCAGACCATCCCACAGGTGAAGAGGCCAGTGTCTGGTTTCAGACCATCCCACAGGTGAAGAAGGCCAGGTGTCTGGTTTCAGACCATCCCACAGGTGAAGAGGCCAGGTGTCTGGTCTCAGACCATCCCAAGGTGAGAGGCCAGGTGTCTGGTTTCAGACCATCCCACAGGTGAAGAGGCCAGGTGTCTGGTTTCAGACCATCCCACAGGTGAAGAGGCCAGGTGTCTGGTCTCAGACCATCCCACAGGTGAAGAGGCGGGGTGTCTGGTCTCAGACCATCCCACAGGTGAAGAGGCCAGGTGTCTGGTCTCAGACCATCCCACAGGTGAAGAGGCCTGGGTGTCTGGTCTCAGACCATCCCACAGGTGAAGAGGCCAGGTGTCTGGATTCAGACCATCCCACAGGTGAAGAGGCCAGGTGTCTGGTCTCAGACCATCCCACAGGTGAAGAGGCCAGGTGTCTGATCTCAGACCATCCCACAGGTGAAGAGGCCAGGTGTCTGGTCTCAGACCATCCCACAGGTGAAGAGGCCAGGTGTCTGGTCTCAGACCATTCCACAGGTGAAGAGGCCAGGTGTCTGATCTCAGACCATCCCACAGGTGAAGAGGCCAGGTGTCTGGTCTCAGACCATCCCACAGGTGAAGAGGCCAGGTGTCTGATCTCAGACCATCCCACAGGTGAAGAGGCCAGGTGTCTGGTCTCAGACCATCCCACAGGTGAAGAGGCCAGGTGTCTGGTCTCAGACCATCCACAGGTGAAGGGGCCAGGGTCTGGTCTCAGACCATCCCACAGGTGAAGAGGCCAGGTGTCTGGTCTCAGACCATCCCACAGGTGAAGAGGCCAGGTGTCTGGTCTCAGACCATCCCACAGGTGAAGAGGCCAGGTGTCTGTCTCAGACCATCCCACAGGTGAAGAGGCCAGGTGTCTGGTCTCAGACCATCCCACAGGTGAAGAGGCAGGTGTCTGGTCTCAGACCATCCCACAGGTGAAGAGGCCAGGTGTCTGGTCTCAGACCATTCCACAGGTGAAGAGGCCAGGTGTCTGGTCTCAGACCATCCCACAGGTGAAGAGGCCAGGTGTCTGGTCTCAGACCATCCCACAGGTGAAGAGGCCAGGTGTCTGGTCTCAGACCATCCCACAGGTGAAGAGGCCAGGTGTCTGGTCTCAGACCATCCCACAGGTGAAGAGGCCAGGTGTCTGGACTCAGACCATCCCACAGGTGAAGAGGCCAGGTGTCTGGTCTCAGACCATCCACAGGTGAAGAGGCCAGGTGTCTGGTCTCAGACCATCCCACAGGTGAAGAGGCCAGGTGTCTGATCTCAGACCATCCCACAGGTGAAGAGGCCAGGTGTCTGGTCTCAGACCATCCCACAGGTGAAGAGGCCAGGTGTCTGGTCTCAGACCATCCCACAGGTGAAGAGGCCAGGTGTCTGGTCTCAGACCATCCCACAGGTGAAGAGCCTGGTGTCTGGTTTCAGACCATCCACAGGAGAAGAGGCAGGTGTCTGGTCTCAGACCATCCCACAGGTGAAGAGGCCAGGTGTCTGATCTCAGACCATCCCACAGGTGAAGAGCCAGGTGTCTGGTCTCAGACCATCCCACAGGTGAAGAGGCCAGGTGTCTGGTCTCAGACCATCCCACAGGTGAAGGAGCCAGGTGTCTGGTCTCAGACCATCCCACAGGTGAAGAGGCCAGGTGTCTGGTCTCAGACCATCCCACAGGTGAAGAGGCCAGGTGTCTGATCTCAGACCATCCACAGGTGAAGAGGCCAGGTGTCTGGTCTCAGACCATCCACAGGTGAAGAGGCCAGGTGTCTGGTCTCAGACCATCCCACAGGTGAAGGAGCCAGGTGTCTGGTTCAGATCCCACAGGTGAAGAGGCCAGGTGTCTGGTCTCAGACCATCCCACAGGTGAAGAGGCCAGGTGTCTGGTCTCAGACCATCCCACAGGTGAGGAGCCTGGTGTCTGGTTTCAGACCATCCCACAGGTGAAGAGGCCAGGTGTCTGATCTCAGACCATCCCACAGGTGAAGGAGGCCAGGTGTCTGGTCTCAGACCATCCCACAGGTGAAGAGGCCAGGTGTCTGGTCTCAGACCATCCCACAGGTGAAGGAGCCAGGTGTCTGGTCTCAGACCATCCCACAGGTGAAGAGGCCAGGTGTCTGGTCTCAGACCATCCCACAGGTGAAGAGGCCAGGTGTCTGATCTCAGACCATCCCACAGGTGAAGAGGCCAGGTGTCTGGTCTCAGACCATCCCACAGGTGAAGAGGCCAGGTGTCTGGTCTCAGACCATCCCACAGGTGAAGGAGCCAGGTGTCTGGTTTCAGACCATCCCACAGGTGAAGAGGCCAGGTGTCTGGTCTCAGACCATCCCACAGGTGAAGAGGCCAGGTGTCTGATCTCAGACCATCCCACAGGTGAAGAGCCAGGTGTCTGGTCTCAGACCATCCCACAGGTGAAGAGGCCAGGTGTCTGATCTCAGACCATCCCACAGGTGAAGGAGCCTGGTGTCTGATCTCAGACCATCCCACAGGTGAAGAGGCCAGGTGTCTGGTCTCAGACCATCCCACAGGTGAAGAGGCCAGGTGGGGACCATCCCACAGGTGAAGAGGCCAGGTGTCTGGTCTCAGACCATCCCACAGGTGAAGAGGCCAGGTGTCTGGTCTCAGACCATCCCACAGGTGAAGAGGCCAGGTGTCTGGTCTCAGACCATCCCACAGGTGAAGGAGGCCAGGTGTCTGGTCTCAGACCATCCCACATGAGAGAGGCCAGGTGTCTGGTCTCAGACCATCCCACAGGTGAAGAGGCCAGGTGTCTGATCTCAGACCATCCCACAGGTGAAGGAGCCAGGTGTCTGGTCTCAGACCATCCCACAGGTGAAGAGGCCAGGTGTCTGGTCTCAGACCATCCCACAGGTGAAGGAGGCAGGTGTCTGGTCTCAGACCATCCCACAGGTGAAGAGGCCAGGTGTCTGGTCTCAGACCATCCCACAGGTGAAGAGGCCAGGTGTCTGGTCTCAGACCATCCCACAGGTGAAGAGGCCAGGTGTCTGGTTCAGACCATCCCACAGGTGAAGAGGCCAGGTGTCTGGTCTCAGACCATCCCACAGGTGAAGAGGCCAGGTGTCTGGGTCAGACCATCCCACAGGTGAAGAGGCCAGGTGTCTGGTCTCAGACCATCCCACAGGTGAAGAGGCAGGTGTCTGGTTCAGACCATCCCACAGGTGAAGAGGCCAGGTGTCTGGTCTCAGACCATCCCACAGGTGAAGAGGCCAGGTGTCTGGTCTCAGACCATCCCACAGGTGAAGAGGCCAGGTGTCTGGTCTCAGACCATCCCACAGGTGAAGAGCCAGGTGTCTGGTCTCAGACCATCCACAGGTGAAGAGGCCAGGTGTCTGTTCTCAGACCATCCCACAGGTGAAGAGGCCAGGTGTCTGGTCTCAGACCATCCCACAGGTGAAGAGGCCAGGTGTCTGGTTTCAGACCATCCCACAGGTGAAGGAGCCAGGTGTCTGGTCTCAGACCATCCCACAGGTGAAGGAGCCAGGTGTCTGGTTTCAGACCATCCCACAGGTGAAGAGGCCAGGTGTCTGTTCTCAGACCATCCCACAGGTGAAGAGGCCAGGTGTCTGATCTCAGACCATCCCACAGGTGAAGGGCCAGGTGTCTGGTCTCAGACTATCCCACAGGTGAAGAGGCCAGGTGTCTGATCTCAGACCATCCCACAGGTGAAGGAGCAGGTGTCTGGTCTCAGACCATCCACAGGTGAAGAGGCCAGGTGTCTGGTCTCAGACCATCCCACAGGTGAAGAGCCAGGTGTCTGGTCTCAGACCATCCCACAGGTGAAGAGGCCAGGTGTCTGGTCTCAGACCATCCCACAGGTGAAGAGGCCAGGTGTCTGATCTCAGACCATCCCACAGGTGAAGAGAGCCAGGTGTCTGGTCTCAGACCATCCCACAGGTGAAGAGGCCAGGTGTCTGGTCTCAGACCATCCCACAGGTGAAGGAGCCTGGTGTCTGGTCTCAGACCATCCCACAGGTGAAGAGGCCAGGTGTCTGGTTCTCAGACCATCCCACAGGTGAAGAGGCCAGGTGTCTGATCTCAGACCATCCCACAGGTGAAGAGGCCAGGTGTCTGGTTTCAGACCATCCCACAGGTGAAGAGGCCAGGTGTCTGGTCTCAGACCATCCCACAGGTGAAGAGCCAGGTGTCTGGTCTCAGACCATCCCACAGGTGAAGAGGCCAGGTGTCTGGTCTCAGACCATCCCACAGGTGAAGAGGCCAGGTGTCTGGTCTCAGACCATCCACAGGTGAAGAGGCCAGGTGTCTGGTCTCAGACCATCCCACAGGTGAAGAGGCCAGGTGTCTGGTCTCAGACCATCCCACAGGTGAAGAGGCCAGGTGTCTGGTCTCAGACCATCCCACAGGTGAAGAGGCCAGGTGTCTGGTCTCAGACCATCCCACAGGTGAAGAGGCCAGGTGTCTGGTCTCAGACCATCCCACAGGTGAAGAGGCCAGGTGTCTGGTCTCAGACCATCCCACAGGTGAAGAGGCCAGGTGTCTGGTCTCAGACCATCCCACAGGTGAAGAGGCCAGGTGTCTGGTCTCAGACCATCCCACAGGTGAAGAGGCCAGGTGTCTGGTCTCAGACCATCCCACAGGTGAAGAGGCCAGGTGTCTGGTCTCAGACCATCCCACAGGTGAAGAGGCCAGGTGTCTGGTCTCAGACCATCCCACAGGTGAAGAGGCCAGGTGTCTGGTCTCAGACCATCCCACAGGTGAAGAGGCCAGGTGTCTGGTCTCAGACCATCCCACAGGTGAAGAGGCCAGGTGTCTGGTCTCAGACCATCCCACAGGTGAAGAGGCCAGGTGTCTGGTCTCAGACCATCCCACAGGTGAAGAGGCCAGGTGTCTGGTCTCAGACCATCCCACAGGTGAAGAGGCCAGGTGTCTGGTCTCAGACCATCCCACAGGTGAAGAGGCCAGGTGTCTGGTCTCAGACCATCCCACAGGTGAAGAGGCCAGGTGTCTGGTCTCAGACCATCCCACAGGTGAAGAGGCCAGGTGTCTGGTCTCAGACCATCCCACAGGTGAAGAGGCCAGGTGTCTGGTCTCAGACCATCCCACAGGTGAAGAGGCCAGGTGTCTGGTCTCAGACCATCCCACAGGTGAAGAGGCCAGGTGTCTGGTCTCAGACCATCCCACAGGTGAAGAGCCAGGTGTCTGGTCTCAGACCATCCCACAGGTGAAGAGGCCAGGTGTCTGGTCTCAGACCATCCCACAGGTGAAGAGGCCAGGTGTCTGGTCTCAGACCATCCCACAGGTGAAGAGGCCAGGTGTCTGGTCTCAGACCATCCCACAGGTGAAGAGGCCAGGTGTCTGGTCTCAGACCATCCCACAGGTGAAGAGGCCAGGTGTCTGGTCTCAGACCATCCCACAGGTGAAGAGGCCAGGTGTCTGGTCTCAGACCATCCCACAGGTGAAGAGGCCAGGTGTCTGGTCTCAGACCATCCCACAGGTGAAGAGGCCAGGTGTCTGGTCTCAGACCATCCCACAGGTGAAGAGGCCAGGTGTCTGGTCTCAGACCATCCCACAGGTGAAGAGGCCAGGTGTCTGGTCTCAGACCATCCCACAGGTGAAGAGGCCAGGTGTCTGGTCTCAGACCATCCCACAGGTGAAGAGGCCAGGTGTCTGTCTCAGACCATCCCACAGGTGAAGAGGCCAGGTGTCTGGTCTCAGACCATCCCACAGGTGAAGAGGCCAGGTGTCTGGTCTCAGACCATCCCACAGGTGAAGAGGCCAGGTGTCTGGTCTCAGACCATCCCACAGGTGAAGAGGCCAGGTGTCTGGTCTCAGACCATCCCACAGGTGAAGAGGCCAGGTGTCTGGTCTCAGACCATCCCACAGGTGAAGAGGCCAGGTGTCTGGTCTCAGACCATCCCACAGGTGAAGAGGCCAGGTGTCTGGTCTCAGACCATCCCACAGGTGAAGAGGCCAGGTGTCTGGTCTCAGACCATCCCACAGGTGAAGAGGCCAGGTGTCTGGTCTCAGACCATCCCACAGGTGAAGAGGCCAGGTGTCTGGTCTCAGACCATCCCACAGGTGAAGAGGCCAGGTGTCTGGTCTCAGACCATCCCACAGGTGAAGAGGCCAGGTGTCTGGTCTCAGACCATCCCACAGGTGAAGAGGCCAGGTGTCTGGTCTCAGACCATCCCACAGGTGAAGAGGCCAGGTGTCTGGTCTCAGACCATCCCACAGGTGAAGAGGCCAGGTGTCTGGTCTCAGACCATCCCACAGGTGAAGAGGCCAGGTGTCTGGTCTCAGACCATCCCACAGGTGAAGAGGCCAGGTGTCTGGTCTCAGACCATCCCACAGGTGAAGAGGCCAGGTGTCTGGTCTCAGACCATCCCACAGGTGAAGAGGCCAGGTGTCTGGTCTCAGACCATCCCACAGGTGAAGAGGCCAGGTGTCTGGTCTCAGACCATCCCACAGGTGAAGAGGCCAGGTGTCTGGTCTCAGACCATCCCACAGGTGAAGAGGCCAGGTGTCTGGTCTCAGACCATCCCACAGGTGAAGAGGCCAGGTGTCTGGTCTCAGACCATCCCACAGGTGAAGAGGCCAGGTGTCTGGTCTCAGACCATCCCACAGGTGAAGAGGCCAGGTGTCTGGTCTCAGACCATCCCACAGGTGAAGAGGCCAGGTGTCTGGTCTCAGACCATCCCACAGGTGAAGAGGCCAGGTGTCTGGTCTCAGACCATCCCACAGGTGAAGAGGCCAGGTGTCTGGTCTCAGACCATCCCACAGGTGAAGAGGCCAGGTGTCTGGTCTCAGACCATCCCACAGGTGAAGAGGCCAGGTGTCTGGTCTCAGACCATCCCACAGGTGAAGAGGCCAGGTGTCTGGTCTCAGACCATCCCACAGGTGAAGAGGCCAGGTGTCTGGTCTCAGACCATCCCACAGGTGAAGAGGCCAGGTGTCTGGTCTCAGACCATCCCACAGGTGAAGAGGCCAGGTGTCTGGTCTCAGACCATCCCACAGGTGAAGAGGCCAGGTGTCTGGTCTCAGACCATCCCACAGGTGAAGAGGCCAGGTGTCTGGTCTCAGACCATCCCACAGGTGAAGAGGCCAGGTGTCTGGTCTCAGACCATCCCACAGGTGAAGGAGGCCGGTGTCTGGTCTCAGACCATCCCACAGGTGAAGAGGCCAGGTGTCTGGTCTCAGACCATCCCACAGGTGAAGAGGCCAGGTGTCTGGTCTCAGACCATCCCACAGGTGAAGAGGCCAGGTGTCTGGTCTCAGACCATCCCACAGGTGAAGAGGCCAGGTGTCTGGTCTCAGACCATCCCACAGGTGAAGAGGCCAGGTGTCTGGTCTCAGACCATCCCACAGGTGAAGAGGCCAGGTGTCTGGTCTCAGACCATCCCACAGGTGAAGAGGCCAGGTGTCTGGTCTCAGACCATCCCACAGGTGAAGAGGCCAGGTGTCTGGTCTCAGACCATCCCACAGGTGAAGAGGCCAGGTGTCTGGTCTCAGACCATCCCACAGGTGAAGAGGCCAGGTGTCTGGTCTCAGACCATCCCACAGGTGAAGAGGCCAGGTGTCTGGTCTCAGACCATCCCACAGGTGAAGAGGCCAGGTGTCTGGTCTCAGACCATCCCACAGGTGAAGAGGCCAGGTGTCTGGTCTCAGACCATCCCACAGGTGAAGAGGCCAGGTGTCTGGTCTCAGACCATCCCACAGGTGAAGAGGCCAGGTGTCTGGTCTCAGACCATCCCACAGGTGAAGAGGCCAGGTGTCTGGTCTCAGACCATCCCACAGGTGAAGAGGCCAGGTGTCTGGTCTCAGACCATCCCACAGGTGAAGAGGCCAGGTGTCTGGTCTCAGACCATCCCACAGGTGAAGAGGCCAGGTGTCTGGTCTCAGACCATCCCACAGGTGAAGAGGCCAGGTGTCTGGTCTCAGACCATCCCACAGGTGAAGAGGCCAGGTGTCTGGTCTCAGACCATCCCACAGGTGAAGAGGCCAGGTGTCTGGTCTCAGACCATCCCACAGGTGAAGAGGCCAGGTGTCTGGTCTCAGACCATCCCACAGGTGAAGAGGCCAGGTGTCTGGTCTCAGACCATCCCACAGGTGAAGAGGCCAGGTGTCTGGTCTCAGACCATCCCACAGGTGAAGAGGCCAGGTGTCTGGTCTCAGACCATCCCACAGGTGAAGAGGCCAGGTGTCTGGTCTCAGACCATCCCACAGGTGAAGAGGCCAGGTGTCTGGTCTCAGACCATCCCACAGGTGAAGAGGCCAGGTGTCTGGTCTCAGACCATCCCACAGGTGAAGAGGCCAGGTGTCTGGTCTCAGACCATCCCACAGGTGAAGAGGCCAGGTGTCTGGTCTCAGACCATCCCACAGGTGAAGAGGCCAGGTGTCTGGTCTCAGACCATCCCACAGGTGAAGAGGCCAGGTGTCTGGTCTCAGACCATCCCACAGGTGAAGAGGCCAGGTGTCTGGTCTCAGACCATCCCACAGGTGAAGAGGCCAGGTGTCTGGTCTCAGACCATCCCACAGGTGAAGAGGCCAGGTGTCTGGTCTCAGACCATCCCACAGGTGAAGAGGCCAGGTGTCTGGTCTCAGACCATCCCACAGGTGAAGAGGCCAGGTGTCTGGTCTCAGACCATCCCACAGGTGAAGAGGCCAGGTGTCTGGTCTCAGACCATCCCACAGGTGAAGAGGCCAGGTGTCTGGTCTCAGACCATCCCACAGGTGAAGAGGCCAGGTGTCTGGTCTCAGACCATCCCACAGGTGAAGAGGCCAGGTGTCTGGTCTCAGACCATCCCACAGGTGAAGAGGCCAGGTGTCTGGTCTCAGACCATCCCACAGGTGAAGAGGCCAGGTGTCTGGTCTCAGACCATCCCACAGGTGAAGAGGCCAGGTGTCTGGTCTCAGACCATCCCACAGGTGAAGAGGCCAGGTGTCTGGTCTCAGACCATCCCACAGGTGAAGAGGCCAGGTGTCTGGTCTCAGACCATCCCACAGGTGAAGAGGCCAGGTGTCTGGTCTCAGACCATCCCACAGGTGAAGAGGCCAGGTGTCTGGTCTCAGACCATCCCACAGGTGAAGAGGCCAGGTGTCTGGTCTCAGACCATCCCACAGGTGAAGAGGCCAGGTGTCTGGTCTCAGACCATCCCACAGGTGAAGAGGCCAGGTGTCTGGTCTCAGACCATCCCACAGGTGAAGAGGCCAGGTGTCTGGTCTCAGACCATCCCACAGGTGAAGAGGCCAGGTGTCTGGTCTCAGACCATCCCACAGGTGAAGAGGCCAGGTGTCTGGTCTCAGACCATCCCACAGGTGAAGAGGCCAGGTGTCTGGTCTCAGACCATCCCACAGGTGAAGAGGCCAGGTGTCTGGTCTCAGACCATCCCACAGGTGAAGAGGCCAGGTGTCTGGTCTCAGACCATCCCACAGGTGAAGAGGCCAGGTGTCTGGTCTCAGACCATCCCACAGGTGAAGAGGCCAGGTGTCTGGTCTCAGACCATCCCACAGGTGAAGAGGCCAGGTGTCTGGTCTCAGACCATCCCACAGGTGAAGAGGCCAGGTGTCTGGTCTCAGACCATCCCACAGGTGAAGAGGCCAGGTGTCTGGTCTCAGACCATCCCACAGGTGAAGAGGCCAGGTGTCTGGTCTCAGACCATCCCACAGGTGAAGAGGCCAGGTGTCTGGTCTCAGACCATCCCACAGGTGAAGAGGCCAGGTGTCTGGTCTCAGACCATCCCACAGGTGAAGAGGCCAGGTGTCTGGTCTCAGACCATCCCACAGGTGAAGAGGCCAGGTGTCTGGTCTCAGACCATCCCACAGGTGAAGAGGCCAGGTGTCTGGTCTCAGACCATCCCACAGGTGAAGAGGCCAGGTGTCTGGTCTCAGACCATCCCACAGGTGAAGAGGCCAGGTGTCTGGTCTCAGACCATCCCACAGGTGAAGAGGCCAGGTGTCTGGTCTCAGACCATCCCACAGGTGAAGAGGCCAGGTGTCTGGTCTCAGACCATCCCACAGGTGAAGAGGCCAGGTGTCTGGTCTCAGACCATCCCACAGGTGAAGAGGCCAGGTGTCTGGTCTCAGACCATCCCACAGGTGAAGAGGCCAGGTGTCTGGTCTCAGACCATCCCACAGGTGAAGAGGCCAGGTGTCTGGTCTCAGACCATCCCACAGGTGAAGAGGCCAGGTGTCTGGTCTCAGACCATCCCACAGGTGAAGAGGCCAGGTGTCTGGTCTCAGACCATCCCACAGGTGAAGAGGCCAGGTGTCTGGTCTCAGACCATCCCACAGGTGAAGAGGCCAGGTGTCTGGTCTCAGACCATCCCACAGGTGAAGAGGCCAGGTGTCTGGTCTCAGACCATCCCACAGGTGAAGAGGCCAGGTGTCTGGTCTCAGACCATCCCACAGGTGAAGAGGCCAGGTGTCTGGTCTCAGACCATCCCACAGGTGAAGAGGCCAGGTGTCTGGTCTCAGACCATCCCACAGGTGAAGAGGCCAGGTGTCTGGTCTCAGACCATCCCACAGGTGAAGAGGCCAGGTGTCTGGTCTCAGACCATCCCACAGGTGAAGAGGCCAGGTGTCTGGTCTCAGACCATCCCACAGGTGAAGAGGCCAGGTGTCTGGTCTCAGACCATCCCACAGGTGAAGAGGCCAGGTGTCTGGTCTCAGACCATCCCACAGGTGAAGAGGCCAGGTGTCTGGTCTCAGACCATCCCACAGGTGAAGAGGCCAGGTGTCTGGTCTCAGACCATCCCACAGGTGAAGAGGCCAGGTGTCTGGTCTCAGACCATCCCACAGGTGAAGAGGCCAGGTGTCTGGTCTCAGACCATCCCACAGGTGAAGAGGCCAGGTGTCTGGTCTCAGACCATCCCACAGGTGAAGAGGCCAGGTGTCTGGTCTCAGACCATCCCACAGGTGAAGAGGCCAGGTGTCTGGTCTCAGACCATCCCACAGGTGAAGAGGCCAGGTGTCTGGTCTCAGACCATCCCACAGGTGAAGAGGCCAGGTGTCTGGTCTCAGACCATCCCACAGGTGAAGAGGCCAGGTGTCTGGTCTCAGACCATCCCACAGGTGAAGAGGCCAGGTGTCTGGTCTCAGACCATCCCACAGGTGAAGAGGCCAGGTGTCTGGTCTCAGACCATCCCACAGGTGAAGAGGCCAGGTGTCTGGTCTCAGACCATCCCACAGGTGAAGAGGCCAGGTGTCTGGTCTCAGACCATCCCACAGGTGAAGAAGAGGCCAGGTGTGTCTGGTCTCAGACCATCCCACAGGTGAAGAGGCCAGGTGTCTGGTCTCAGACCATCCCACAGGTGAAGAGGCCAGGTGTCTGGTCTCAGACCATCCCACAGGTGAAGAGGCCAGGTGTCTGGTCTCAGACCATCCCACAGGTGAAGAGGCCAGGTGTCTGGTCTCAGACCATCCCACAGGTGAAGAGGCCAGGTGTCTGGTCTCAGACCATCCCACAGGTGAAGAGGCCAGGTGTCTGGTCTCAGACCATCCCACAGGTGAAGAGGCCAGGTGTCTGGTCTCAGACCATCCCACAGGTGAAGAGGCCAGGTGTCTGGTCTCAGACCATCCCACAGGTGAAGAGGCCAGGTGTCTGGTCTCAGACCATCCCACAGGTGAAGAGGCCAGGTGTCTGGTCTCAGACCATCCCACAGGTGAAGAGGCCAGGTGTCTGGTCTCAGACCATCCCACAGGTGAAGAGGCCAGGTGTCTGGTCTCAGACCATCCCACAGGTGAAGAGGCCAGGTGTCTGGTCTCAGACCATCCCACAGGTGAAGAGGCCAGGTGTCTGGTCTCAGACCATCCCACAGGTGAAGAGGCCAGGTGTCTGGTCTCAGACCATCCCACAGGTGAAGAGGCCAGGTGTCTGGTCTCAGACCATCCCACAGGTGAAGAGGCCAGGTGTCTGGTCTCAGACCATCCCACAGGTGAAGAGGCCAGGTGTCTGGTCTCAGACCATCCCACAGGTGAAGAGGCCAGGTGTCTGGTCTCAGACCATCCCACAGGTGAAGAGGCCAGGTGTCTGGTCTCAGACCATCCCACAGGTGAAGAGGCCAGGTGTCTGGTCTCAGACCATCCCACAGGTGAAGAGGCCAGGTGTCTGGTCTCAGACCATCCCACAGGTGAAGAGGCCAGGTGTCTGGTCTCAGACCATCCCACAGGTGAAGAGGCCAGGTGTCTGGTCTCAGACCATCCCACAGGTGAAGAGGCCAGGTGTCTGGTCTCAGACCATCCCACAGGTGAAGAGGCCAGGTGTCTGGTCTCAGACCATCCCACAGGTGAAGAGGCCAGGTGTCTGGTCTCAGACCATCCCACAGGTGAAGAGGCCAGGTGTCTGGTCTCAGACCATCCCACAGGTGAAGAGGCCAGGTGTCTGGTCTCAGACCATCCCACAGGTGAAGAGGCCAGGTGTCTGGTCTCAGACCATCCCACAGGTGAAGAGGCCAGGTGTCTGGTCTCAGACCATCCCACAGGTGAAGAGGCCAGGTGTCTGGTCTCAGACCATCCCACAGGTGAAGAGGCCAGGTGTCTGGTCTCAGACCATCCCACAGGTGAAGAGGCCAGGTGTCTGGTCTCAGACCATCCCACAGGTGAAGAGGCCAGGTGTCTGGTCTCAGACCATCCCACAGGTGAAGAGGCCAGGTGTCTGGTCTCAGACCATCCCACAGGTGAAGAGGCCAGGTGTCTGGTCTCAGACCATCCCACAGGTGAAGAGGCCAGGTGTCTGGTCTCAGACCATCCCACAGGTGAAGAGGCCAGGTGTCTGGTCTCAGACCATCCCACAGGTGAAGAGGCCAGGTGTCTGGTCTCAGACCATCCCACAGGTGAAGAGGCCAGGTGTCTGGTCTCAGACCATCCCACAGGTGAAGAGGCCAGGTGTCTGGTCTCAGACCATCCCACAGGTGAAGAGGCCAGGTGTCTGGTCTCAGACCATCCCACAGGTGAAGAGGCCAGGTGTCTGGTCTCAGACCATCCCACAGGTGAAGAGGCCAGGTGTCTGGTCTCAGACCATCCCACAGGTGAAGAGGCCAGGTGTCTGGTCTCAGACCATCCCACAGGTGAAGAGGCCAGGTGTCTGGTCTCAGACCATCCCACAGGTGAAGAGGCCAGGTGTCTGGTCTCAGACCATCCCACAGGTGAAGAGGCCAGGTGTCTGGTCTCAGACCATCCCACAGGTGAAGAGGCCAGGTGTCTGGTCTCAGACCATCCCACAGGTGAAGAGGCCAGGTGTCTGGTCTCAGACCATCCCACAGGTGAAGAGGCCAGGTGTCTGGTCTCAGACCATCCCACAGGTGAAGAGGCCAGGTGTCTGGTCTCAGACCATCCCACAGGTGAAGAGGCCAGGTGTCTGGTCTCAGACCATCCCACAGGTGAAGAGGCCAGGTGTCTGGTCTCAGACCATCCCACAGGTGAAGAGGCCAGGTGTCTGGTCTCAGACCATCCCACAGGTGAAGAGGCCAGGTGTCTGGTCTCAGACCATCCCACAGGTGAAGAGGCCAGGTGTCTGGTCTCAGACCATCCCACAGGTGAAGAGGCCAGGTGTCTGGTCTCAGACCATCCCACAGGTGAAGAGGCCAGGTGTCTGGTCTCAGACCATCCCACAGGTGAAGAGGCCAGGTGTCTGGTCTCAGACCATCCCACAGGTGAAGAGGCCAGGTGTCTGGTCTCAGACCATCCCACAGGTGAAGAGGCCAGGTGTCTGGTCTCAGACCATCCCACAGGTGAAGAGGCCAGGTGTCTGGTCTCAGACCATCCCACAGGTGAAGAGGCCAGGTGTCTGGTCTCAGACCATCCCACAGGTGAAGAGGCCAGGTGTCTGGTCTCAGACCATCCCACAGGTGAAGAGGCCAGGTGTCTGGTCTCAGACCATCCCACAGGTGAAGAGGCCAGGTGTCTGGTCTCAGACCATCCCACAGGTGAAGAGGCCAGGTGTCTGGTCTCAGACCATCCCACAGGTGAAGAGGCCAGGTGTCTGGTCTCAGACCATCCCACAGGTGAAGAGGCCAGGTGTCTGGTCTCAGACCATCCCACAGGTGAAGAGGCCAGGTGTCTGGTCTCAGACCATCCCACAGGTGAAGAGGCCAGGTGTCTGGTCTCAGACCATCCCACAGGTGAAGAGGCCAGGTGTCTGGTCTCAGACCATCCCACAGGTGAAGAGGCCAGGTGTCTGGTCTCAGACCATCCCACAGGTGAAGAGGCCAGGTGTCTGGTCTCAGACCATCCCACAGGTGAAGAGGCCAGGTGTCTGGTCTCAGACCATCCCACAGGTGAAGAGGCCAGGTGTCTGGTCTCAGACCATCCCACAGGTGAAGAGGCCAGGTGTCTGGTCTCAGACCATCCCACAGGTGAAGAGGCCAGGTGTCTGGTCTCAGACCATCCCACAGGTGAAGAGGCCAGGTGTCTGGTCTCAGACCATCCCACAGGTGAAGAGGCCAGGTGTCTGGTCTCAGACCATCCCACAGGTGAAGAGGCAGGTGTCTGGTCTCAGACCATCCCACAGGTGAAGAGGCCAGGTGTCTGGTCTCAGACCATCCCACAGGTGAAGAGGCCAGGTGTCTGGTCTCAGACCATCCCACAGGTGAAGAGGCCAGGTGTCTGGTCTCAGACCATCCCACAGGTGAAGAGGCCAGGTGTCTGGTCTCAGACCATCCCACAGGTGAAGAGGCCAGGTGTCTGGTCTCAGACCATCCCACAGGTGAAGAGGCCAGGTGTCTGGTCTCAGACCATCCCACAGGTGAAGAGGCCAGGTGTCTGGTCTCAGACCATCCCACAGGTGAAGAGGCCAGGTGTCTGGTCTCAGACCATCCCACAGGTGAAGAGGCCAGGTGTCTGGTCTCAGACCATCCCACAGGTGAAGAGGCCAGGTGTCTGGTCTCAGACCATCCCACAGGTGAAGAGGCCAGGTGTCTGGTCTCAGACCATCCCACAGGTGAAGAGGCCAGGTGTCTGGTCTCAGACCATCCCACAGGTGAAGAGGCCAGGTGTCTGGTCTCAGACCATCCCACAGGTGAAGAGGCCAGGTGTCTGGTCTCAGACCATCCCACAGGTGAAGAGGCCAGGTGTCTGGTCTCAGACCATCCCACAGGTGAAGAGGCCAGGTGTCTGGTCTCAGACCATCCCACAGGTGAAGAGGCCAGGTGTCTGGTCTCAGACCATCCCACAGGTGAAGAGGCCAGGTGTCTGGTCTCAGACCATCCCACAGGTGAAGAGGCCAGGTGTCTGGTCTCAGACCATCCCACAGGTGAAGAGGCCAGGTGTCTGGTCTCAGACCATCCCACAGGTGAAGAGGCCAGGTGTCTGGTCTCAGACCATCCCACAGGTGAAGAGGCCAGGTGTCTGGTCTCAGACCATCCCACAGGTGAAGAGGCCAGGTGTCTGGTCTCAGACCATCCCACAGGTGAAGAGGCCAGGTGTCTGGTCTCAGACCATCCCACAGGTGAAGAGGCCAGGTGTCTGGTCTCAGACCATCCCACAGGTGAAGAGGCCAGGTGTCTGGTCTCAGACCATCCCACAGGTGAAGAGGCCAGGTGTCTGGTCTCAGACCATCCCACAGGTGAAGAGGCCAGGTGTCTGGTCTCAGACCATCCCACAGGTGAAGAGGCCAGGTGTCTGGTCTCAGACCATCCCACAGGTGAAGAGGCCAGGTGTCTGGTCTCAGACCATCCCACAGGTGAAGAGGCCAGGTGTCTGGTCTCAGACCATCCCACAGGTGAAGAGGCCAGGTGTCTGGTCTCAGACCATCCCACAGGTGAAGAGGCCAGGTGTCTGGTCTCAGACCATCCCACAGGTGAAGAGGCCAGGTGTCTGGTCTCAGACCATCCCACAGGTGAAGAGGCCAGGTGTCTGGTCTCAGACCATCCCACAGGTGAAGAGGCCAGGTGTCTGGTCTCAGACCATCCCACAGGTGAAGAGGCCAGGTGTCTGGTCTCAGACCATCCCACAGGTGAAGAGGCCAGGTGTCTGGTCTCAGACCATCCCACAGGTGAAGAGGCCAGGTGTCTGGTCTCAGACCATCCCACAGGTGAAGAGGCCAGGTGTCTGGTCTCAGACCATCCCACAGGTGAAGAGGCCAGGTGTCTGGTCTCAGACCATCCCACAGGTGAAGAGGCCAGGTGTCTGGTCTCAGACCATCCCACAGGTGAAGAGGCCAGGTGTCTGGTCTCAGACCATCCCACAGGTGAAGAGGCCAGGTGTCTGGTCTCAGACCATCCCACAGGTGAAGAGGCCAGGTGTCTGGTCTCAGACCATCCCACAGGTGAAGAGGCCAGGTGTCTGGTCTCAGACCATCCCACAGGTGAAGAGGCCAGGTGTCTGGTCTCAGACCATCCCACAGGTGAAGAGGCCAGGTGTCTGGTCTCAGACCATCCCACAGGTGAAGAGGCCAGGTGTCTGGTCTCAGACCATCCCACAGGTGAAGAGGCCAGGTGTCTGGTCTCAGACCATCCCACAGGTGAAGAGGCCAGGTGTCTGGTCTCAGACCATCCCACAGGTGAAGAGGCCAGGTGTCTGGTCTCAGACCATCCCACAGGTGAAGAGGCCAGGTGTCTGGTCTCAGACCATCCCACAGGTGAAGAGGCCAGGTGTCTGGTCTCAGACCATCCCACAGGTGAAGAGGCCAGGTGTCTGGTCTCAGACCATCCCACAGGTGCCAGGTGTCTGGTCAGTCTGGTCTCAGACCATCCCACAGGTGAAGAGGCCAGGTGTCTGGTCTCAGACCATCCCACAGGTGAAGAGGCCAGGTGTCTGGTCTCAGACCATCCCACAGGTGAAGAGGCCAGGTGTCTGGTCTCAGACCATCCCACAGGTGAAGAGGCCAGGTGTCTGGTCTCAGACCATCCCACAGGTGAAGAGGCCAGGTGTCTGGTCTCAGACCATCCCACAGGTGAAGAGGCCAGGTGTCTGGTCTCAGACCATCCCACAGGTGAAGAGGCCAGGTGTCTGGTCTCAGACCATCCCACAGGTGAAGAGGCCAGGTGTCTGGTCTCAGACCATCCCACAGGTGAAGAGGCCAGGTGTCTGGTCTCAGACCATCCCACAGGTGAAGAGGCCAGGTGTCTGGTCTCAGACCATCCCACAGGTGAAGAGGCCAGGTGTCTGGTCTCAGACCATCCCACAGGTGAAGAGGCCAGGTGTCTGGTCTCAGACCATCCCACAGGTGAAGAGGCCAGGTGTCTGGTCTCAGACCATCCCACAGGTGAAGAGGCCAGGTGTCTGGTCTCAGACCATCCCACAGGTGAAGAGGCCAGGTGTCTGGTCTCAGACCATCCCACAGGTGAAGAGGCCAGGTGTCTGGTCTCAGACCATCCCACAGGTGAAGAGGCCAGGTGTCTGGTCTCAGACCATCCCACAGGTGAAGAGGCCAGGTGTCTGGTCTCAGACCATCCCACAGGTGAAGAGGCCAGGTGTCTGGTCTCAGACCATCCCACAGGTGAAGAGGCCAGGTGTCTGGTCTCAGACCATCCCACAGGTGAAGAGGCCAGGTGTCTGGTCTCAGACCATCCCACAGGTGAAGAGGCCAGGTGTCTGGTCTCAGACCATCCCACAGGTGAAGAGGCCAGGTGTCTGGTCTCAGACCATCCCACAGGTGAAGAGGCCAGGTGTCTGGTCTCAGACCATCCCACAGGTGAAGAGGCCAGGTGTCTGGTCTCAGACCATCCCACAGGTGAAGAGGCCAGGTGTCTGGTCTCAGACCATCCCACAGGTGAAGAGGCCAGGTGTCTGGTCTCAGACCATCCCACAGGTGAAGAGGCCAGGTGTCTGGTCTCAGACCATCCCACAGGTGAAGAGGCCAGGTGTCTGGTCTCAGACCATCCCACAGGTGAAGAGGCCAGGTGTCTGGTCTCAGACCATCCCACAGGTGAAGAGGCCAGGTGTCTGGTCTCAGACCATCCCACAGGTGAAGAGGCCAGGTGTCTGGTCTCAGACCATCCCACAGGTGAAGAGGCCAGGTGTCTGGTCTCAGACCATCCCACAGGTGAAGAGGCCAGGTGTCTGGTCTCAGACCATCCCACAGGTGAAGAGGCCAGGTGTCTGGTCTCAGACCATCCCACAGGTGAAGAGGCCAGGTGTCTGGTCTCAGACCATCCCACAGGTGAAGAGGCCAGGTGTCTGGTCTCAGACCATCCCACAGGTGAAGAGGCCAGGTGTCTGGTCTCAGACCATCCCACAGGTGAAGAGGCCAGGTGTCTGGTCTCAGACCATCCCACAGGTGAAGAGGCCAGGTGTCTGGTCTCAGACCATCCCACAGGTGAAGAGGCCAGGTGTCTGGTCTCAGACCATCCCACAGGTGAAGAGGCCAGGTGTCTGGTCTCAGACCATCCCACAGGTGAAGAGGCCAGGTGTCTGGTCTCAGACCATCCCACAGGTGAAGAGGCCAGGTGTCTGGTCTCAGACCATCCCACAGGTGAAGAGGCCAGGTGTCTGGTCTCAGACCATCCCACAGGTGAAGAGGCCAGGTGTCTGGTCTCAGACCATCCCACAGGTGAAGAGGCCAGGTGTCTGGTCTCAGACCATCCCACAGGTGAAGAGGCCAGGTGTCTGGTCTCAGACCATCCCACAGGTGAAGAGGCCAGGTGTCTGGTCTCAGACCATCCCACAGGTGAAGAGGCCAGGTGTCTGGTCTCAGACCATCCCACAGGTGAAGAGGCCAGGTGTCTGGTCTCAGACCATCCCACAGGTGAAGAGGCCAGGTGTCTGGTCTCAGACCATCCCACAGGTGAAGAGGCCAGGTGTCTGGTCTCAGACCATCCCACAGGTGAAGAGGCCAGGTGTCTGGTCTCAGACCATCCCACAGGTGAAGAGGCCAGGTGTCTGGTCTCAGACCATCCCACAGGTGAAGAGGCCAGGTGTCTGGTCTCAGACCATCCCACAGGTGAAGAGGCCAGGTGTCTGGTCTCAGACCATCCCACAGGTGAAGAGGCCAGGTGTCTGGTCTCAGACCATCCCACAGGTGAAGAGGCCAGGTGTCTGGTCTCAGACCATCCCACAGGTGAAGAGGCCAGGTGTCTGGTCTCAGACCATCCCACAGGTGAAGAGGCCAGGTGTCTGGTCTCAGACCATCCCACAGGTGAAGAGGCCAGGTGTCTGGTCTCAGACCATCCCACAGGTGAAGAGGCCAGGTGTCTGGTCTCAGACCATCCCACAGGTGAAGAGGCCAGGTGTCTGGTCTCAGACCATCCCACAGGTGAAGAGGCCAGGTGTCTGGTCTCAGACCATCCCACAGGTGAAGAGGCCAGGTGTCTGGTCTCAGACCATCCCACAGGTGAAGAGGCCAGGTGTCTGGTCTCAGACCATCCCACAGGTGAAGAGGCCAGGTGTCTGGTCTCAGACCATCCCACAGGTGAAGAGGCCAGGTGTCTGGTCTCAGACCATCCCACAGGTGAAGAGGCCAGGTGTCTGGTCTCAGACCATCCCACAGGTGAAGAGGCCAGGTGTCTGGTCTCAGACCATCCCACAGGTGAAGAGGCCAGGTGTCTGGTCTCAGACCATCCCACAGGTGAAGAGGCCAGGTGTCTGGTCTCAGACCATCCCACAGGTGAAGAGGCCAGGTGTCTGGTCTCAGACCATCCCACAGGTGAAGAGGCCAGGTGTCTGGTCTCAGACCATCCCACAGGTGAAGAGGCCAGGTGTCTGGTCTCAGACCATCCCACAGGTGAAGAGGCCAGGTGTCTGGTCTCAGACCATCCCACAGGTGAAGAGGCCAGGTGTCTGGTCTCAGACCATCCCACAGGTGAAGAGGCCAGGTGTCTGGTCTCAGACCATCCCACAGGTGAAGAGGCCAGGTGTCTGGTCTCAGACCATCCCACAGGTGAAGAGGCCAGGTGTCTGGTCTCAGACCATCCCACAGGTGAAGAGGCCAGGTGTCTGGTCTCAGACCATCCCACAGGTGAAGAGGCCAGGTGTCTGGTCTCAGACCATCCCACAGGTGAAGAGGCCAGGTGTCTGGTCTCAGACCATCCCACAGGTGAAGAGGCCAGGTGTCTGGTCTCAGACCATCCCACAGGTGAAGAGGCCAGGTGTCTGGTCTCAGACCATCCCACAGGTGAAGAGGCCAGGTGTCTGGTCTCAGACCATCCCACAGGTGAAGAGGCCAGGTGTCTGGTCTCAGACCATCCCACAGGTGAAGAGGCCAGGTGTCTGGTCTCAGACCATCCCACAGGTGAAGAGGCCAGGTGTCTGGTCTCAGACCATCCCACAGGTGAAGAGGCCAGGTGTCTGGTCTCAGACCATCCCACAGGTGAAGAGGCCAGGTGTCTGGTCTCAGACCATCCCACAGGTGAAGAGGCCAGGTGTCTGGTCTCAGACCATCCCACAGGTGAAGAGGCCAGGTGTCTGGTCTCAGACCATCCCACAGGTGAAGAGGCCAGGTGTCTGGTCTCAGACCATCCCACAGGTGAAGAGGCCAGGTGTCTGGTCTCAGACCATCCCACAGGTGAAGAGGCCAGGTGTCTGGTCTCAGACCATCCCACAGGTGAAGAGGCCAGGTGTCTGGTCTCAGACCATCCCACAGGTGAAGAGGCCAGGTGTCTGGTCTCAGACCATCCCACAGGTGAAGAGGCCAGGTGTCTGGTCTCAGACCATCCCACAGGTGAAGAGGCCAGGTGTCTGGTCTCAGACCATCCCACAGGTGAAGAGGCCAGGTGTCTGGTCTCAGACCATCCCACAGGTGAAGAGGCCAGGTGTCTGGTCTCAGACCATCCCACAGGTGAAGAGGCCAGGTGTCTGGTCTCAGACCATCCCACAGGTGAAGAGGCCAGGTGTCTGGTCTCAGACCATCCCACAGGTGAAGAGGCCAGGTGTCTGGTCTCAGACCATCCCACAGGTGAAGAGGCCAGGTGTCTGGTCTCAGACCATCCCACAGGTGAAGAGGCCAGGTGTCTGGTCTCAGACCATCCCACAGGTGAAGAGGCCAGGTGTCTGGTCTCAGACCATCCCACAGGTGAAGAGGCCAGGTGTCTGGTCTCAGACCATCCCACAGGTGAAGAGGCCAGGTGTCTGGTCTCAGACCATCCCACAGGTGAAGAGGCCAGGTGTCTGGTCTCAGACCATCCCACAGGTGAAGAGGCCAGGTGTCTGGTCTCAGACCATCCCACAGGTGAAGAGGCCAGGTGTCTGGTCTCAGACCATCCCACAGGTGAAGAGGCCAGGTGTCTGGTCTCAGACCATCCCACAGGTGAAGAGGCCAGGTGTCTGGTCTCAGACCATCCCACAGGTGAAGAGGCCAGGTGTCTGGTCTCAGACCATCCCACAGGTGAAGAGGCCAGGTGTCTGGTCTCAGACCATCCCACAGGTGAAGAGGCCAGGTGTCTGGTCTCAGACCATCCCACAGGTGAAGAGGCCAGGTGTCTGGTCTCAGACCATCCCACAGGTGAAGAGGCCAGGTGTCTGGTCTCAGACCATCCCACAGGTGAAGAGGCCAGGTGTCTGGTCTCAGACCATCCCACAGGTGAAGAGGCCAGGTGTCTGGTCTCAGACCATCCCACAGGTGAAGAGGCCAGGTGTCTGGTCTCAGACCATCCCACAGGTGAAGAGGCCAGGTGTCTGGTCTCAGACCATCCCACAGGTGAAGAGGCCAGGTGTCTGGTCTCAGACCATCCCACAGGTGAAGAGGCCAGGTGTCTGGTCTCAGACCATCCCACAGGTGAAGAGGCCAGGTGTCTGGTCTCAGACCATCCCACAGGTGAAGAGGCCAGGTGTCTGGTCTCAGACCATCCCACAGGTGAAGAGGCCAGGTGTCTGGTCTCAGACCATCCCACAGGTGAAGAGGCCAGGTGTCTGGTCTCAGACCATCCCACAGGTGAAGAGGCCAGGTGTCTGGTCTCAGACCATCCCACAGGTGAAGAGGCCAGGTGTCTGGTCTCAGACCATCCCACAGGTGAAGAGGCCAGGTGTCTGGTCTCAGACCATCCCACAGGTGAAGAGGCCAGGTGTCTGGTCTCAGACCATCCCACAGGTGAAGAGGCCAGGTGTCTGGTCTCAGACCATCCCACAGGTGAAGAGGCCAGGTGTCTGGTCTCAGACCATCCCACAGGTGAAGAGGCCAGGTGTCTGGTCTCAGACCATCCCACAGGTGAAGAGGCCAGGTGTCTGGTCTCAGACCATCCCACAGGTGAAGAGGCCAGGTGTCTGGTCTCAGACCATCCCACAGGTGAAGAGGCCAGGTGTCTGGTCTCAGACCATCCCACAGGTGAAGAGGCCAGGTGTCTGGTCTCAGACCATCCCACAGGTGAAGAGGCCAGGTGTCTGGTCTCAGACCATCCCACAGGTGAAGAGGCCAGGTGTCTGGTCTCAGACCATCCCACAGGTGAAGAGGCCAGGTGTCTGGTCTCAGACCATCCCACAGGTGAAGAGGCCAGGTGTCTGGTCTCAGACCATCCCACAGGTGAAGAGGCCAGGTGTCTGGTCTCAGACCATCCCACAGGTGAAGAGGCCAGGTGTCTGGTCTCAGACCATCCCACAGGTGAAGAGGCCAGGTGTCTGGTCTCAGACCATCCCACAGGTGAAGAGGCCAGGTGTCTGGTCTCAGACCATCCCACAGGTGAAGAGGCCAGGTGTCTGGTCTCAGACCATCCCACAGGTGAAGAGGCCAGGTGTCTGGTCTCAGACCATCCCACAGGTGAAGAGGCCAGGTGTCTGGTCTCAGACCATCCCACAGGTGAAGAGGCCAGGTGTCTGGTCTCAGACCATCCCACAGGTGAAGAGGCCAGGTGTCTGGTCTCAGACCATCCCACAGGTGAAGAGGCCAGGTGTCTGGTCTCAGACCATCCCACAGGTGAAGAGGCCAGGTGTCTGGTCTCAGACCATCCCACAGGTGAAGAGGCCAGGTGTCTGGTCTCAGACCATCCCACAGGTGAAGAGGCCAGGTGTCTGGTCTCAGACCATCCCACAGGTGAAGAGGCCAGGTGTCTGGTCTCAGACCATCCCACAGGTGAAGAGGCCAGGTGTCTGGTCTCAGACCATCCCACAGGTGAAGAGGCCAGGTGTCTGGTCTCAGACCATCCCACAGGTGAAGAGGCCAGGTGTCTGGTCTCAGACCATCCCACAGGTGAAGAGGCCAGGTGTCTGGTCTCAGACCATCCCACAGGTGAAGAGGCCAGGTGTCTGGTCTCAGACCATCCCACAGGTGAAGAGGCCAGGTGTCTGGTCTCAGACCATCCCACAGGTGAAGAGGCCAGGTGTCTGGTCTCAGACCATCCCACAGGTGAAGAGGCCAGGTGTCTGGTCTCAGACCATCCCACAGGTGAAGAGGCCAGGTGTCTGGTCTCAGACCATCCCACAGGTGAAGAGGCCAGGTGTCTGGTCTCAGACCATCCCACAGGTGAAGAGGCCAGGTGTCTGGTCTCAGACCATCCCACAGGTGAAGAGGCCAGGTGTCTGGTCTCAGACCATCCCACAGGTGAAGAGGCCAGGTGTCTGGTCTCAGACCATCCCACAGGTGAAGAGGCCAGGTGTCTGGTCTCAGACCATCCCACAGGTGAAGAGGCCAGGTGTCTGGTCTCAGACCATCCCACAGGTGAAGAGGCCAGGTGTCTGGTCTCAGACCATCCCACAGGTGAAGAGGCCAGGTGTCTGGTCTCAGACCATCCCACAGGTGAAGAGGCCAGGTGTCTGGTCTCAGACCATCCCACAGGTGAAGAGGCCAGGTGTCTGGTCTCAGACCATCCCACAGGTGAAGAGGCCAGGTGTCTGGTCTCAGACCATCCCACAGGTGAAGAGGCCAGGTGTCTGGTCTCAGACCATCCCACAGGTGAAGAGGCCAGGTGTCTGGTCTCAGACCATCCCACAGGTGAAGAGGCCAGGTGTCTGGTCTCAGACCATCCCACAGGTGAAGAGGCCAGGTGTCTGGTCTCAGACCATCCCACAGGTGAAGAGGCCAGGTGTCTGGTCTCAGACCATCCCACAGGTGAAGAGGCCAGGTGTCTGGTCTCAGACCATCCCACAGGTGAAGAGGCCAGGTGTCTGGTCTCAGACCATCCCACAGGTGAAGAGGCCAGGTGTCTGGTCTCAGACCATCCCACAGGTGAAGAGGCCAGGTGTCTGGTCTCAGACCATCCCACAGGTGAAGAGGCCAGGTGTCTGGTCTCAGACCATCCCACAGGTGAAGAGGCCAGGTGTCTGGTCTCAGACCATCCCACAGGTGAAGAGGCCAGGTGTCTGGTCTCAGACCATCCCACAGGTGAAGAGGCCAGGTGTCTGGTCTCAGACCATCCCACAGGTGAAGAGGCCAGGTGTCTGGTCTCAGACCATCCCACAGGTGAAGAGGCCAGGTGTCTGGTCTCAGACCATCCCACAGGTGAAGAGGCCAGGTGTCTGGTCTCAGACCATCCCACAGGTGAAGAGGCCAGGTGTCTGGTCTCAGACCATCCCACAGGTGAAGAGGCCAGGTGTCTGGTCTCAGACCATCCCACAGGTGAAGAGGCCAGGTGTCTGGTCTCAGACCATCCCACAGGTGAAGAGGCCAGGTGTCTGGTCTCAGACCATCCCACAGGTGAAGAGGCCAGGTGTCTGGTCTCAGACCATCCCACAGGTGAAGAGGCCAGGTGTCTGGTCTCAGACCATCCCACAGGTGAAGAGGCCAGGTGTCTGGTCTCAGACCATCCCACAGGTGAAGAGGCCAGGTGTCTGGTCTCAGACCATCCCACAGGTGAAGAGGCCAGGTGTCTGGTCTCAGACCATCCCACAGGTGAAGAGGCCAGGTGTCTGGTCTCAGACCATCCCACAGGTGAAGAGGCCAGGTGTCTGGTCTCAGACCATCCCACAGGTGAAGAGGCCAGGTGTCTGGTCTCAGACCATCCCACAGGTGAAGAGGCCAGGTGTCTGGTCTCAGACCATCCCACAGGTGAAGAGGCCAGGTGTCTGGTCTCAGACCATCCCACAGGTGAAGAGGCCAGGTGTCTGGTCTCAGACCATCCCACAGGTGAAGAGGCCAGGTGTCTGGTCTCAGACCATCCCACAGGTGAAGAGGCCAGGTGTCTGGTCTCAGACCATCCCACAGGTGAAGAGGCCAGGTGTCTGGTGTCAGACCATCCCACAGGTGAAGAGGCCAGGTGTCTGGTCTCAGACCATCCCACAGGTGAAGAGGCCAGGTTTCTGTTCTCAGACCATCCCACAGGTGAAGAGGCCGGGTGTCTGGTCTCAGACCATCCCACAGGTGGAGAGGCCAGGTGTCTGATCTCAGACCATCCCACAGGTGGAGAGGCCAGGTGTCTGGTCTCAGACCATCCTACAGGTGAAGAGGCCAGGTGTCTGGTCTCAGACCATCCCACAGGTGAAGAGGCCAGGTGTCTGATCTCAGACCATCCCACAGGTGGAGAGGCCAGGTGTCTGGTCTCAGACCATCCCACAGGTGGAGAGGCCAGGTGTCTGGTCTCAGACCATCCCACAGGTGGAGAGGCCAGGTGTCTGGTCTCAGACCATCCCACAGGTGGAGAGGCCAGGTGTCTGATCTCAGACCATCCCACAGGTGAAGGAGCCAGGTATCTGGTCTCAGACTATCCCACAGGTGAAGAGGCCAGGTGTCTGGTCTCAGTCCATCCCACAGGTGAAGAGGCCAGGTGTCTGGTCTCAGACCATCCCAAAGGTGAAGAGGCCGGGTGTCTGGTTTCAGACCATCCCACAGGTGAAGAGGCCAGGTGTCTGGTTTCAGACCATCCCACAGGTGAAGAGGCCGGGTGTCTGGTCTCAGACCATCCCACAGGTGAAGAGGCCAGGTGTCTGATCTCAGACCATCCCACAGGTGAAGAGGCCAGGTGTCTGGTCTCAGACCATCCCACAGGTGGAGAGGCCAGGTGTCTGGTCTCAGACCATCCCACAGGTGAAGAGGCCAGGTGTCTGATCTCAGACCATCCCACAGGTGAAGAGGCCAGGTGTCTGGTCTCAGACCATCCCACAGGTGAAGAGGCCAGGTGTCTGATCTCAGACCATCCCACAGGTGAAGAGGCCAGGTGTCTGATCTCAGACCATCCCACAGGTGGAGCAGCCAGGTGTCTGATCTCAGACCATCCCACAGGTGGAGAGGCCAGGTGTCTGGTCTCAGACTATCCCACAGGTGAAGAGGCCAGGTGTCTGGTCTCAGACCATCCCACAGGTGAAGAGGCCAGGTGTCTGGGCTCAGACCATCCCACAGGTGAAGAGGCCAGGTGTCTGGTCTCAGACTATCCCACAGGTGAAGAGGCCAGGTGTCTGGTCTCAAACCATCCCACAGGTGGAGAGGCCAGGTGTCTGGTCTCAGACCATCCCACAGGTGAAGAGGCCAGGTGTCTGGTCTCAGACCATCCCACAGGTGGAGAGGCCAGGTGTCTGGTCTCAGACCATCCTACAGGTGAAGAGGCCAGGTGTCTGGTCTCAAACCATCCCACAGGTGAAGAGGCCAGGTGTCTGGTGTCAGACCATCCCACAGGTGAAGAGGCCAGGTGTCTGGTCTCAGACCATCCCACAGGTGAAGAGGCCAGGTGTCTTATCTCAGACCATCCCACAGGTGAAGAGGCCGGGTGTCTGGTCTCAGACCATCCCACAGGTGGAGAGGCCAGGTGTCTGATCTCAGACCATCCCACAGGTGGAGAGGCCAGGTGTCTGGTCTCAGACCATCCTACAGGTGAAGAGGCCAGGTGTCTGGTCTCAGACCATCCCACAGGTGAAGAGGCCAGGTGTCTGATCTCAGACCATCCCACAGGTGGAGAGGCCAGGTGTCTGGTCTCAGACCATCCCACAGGTGGAGAGGCCAGGTGTCTGGTCTCAGACCATCCCACAGGTGGAGAGGCCAGGTGTCTGGTCTCAGACCATCCCACAGGTGGAGAGGCCAGGTGTCTGATCTCAGACCATCCCACAGGTGAAGGAGCCAGGTATCTGGTCTCAGACTATCCCACAGGTGAAGAGGCCAGGTGTCTGGTCTCAGTCCATCCCACAGGTGAAGAGGCCAGGTGTCTGGTCTCAGACCATCCCAAAGGTGAAGAGGCCGGGTGTCTGGTTTCAGACCATCCCACAGGTGAAGAGGCCAGGTGTCTGGTTTCAGACCATCCCACAGGTGAAGAGGCCGGGTGTCTGGTCTCAGACCATCCCACAGGTGAAGAGGCCAGGTGTCTGATCTCAGACCATCCCACAGGTGAAGAGGCCAGGTGTCTGGTCTCAGACCATCCCACAGGTGGAGAGGCCAGGTGTCTGGTCTCAGACCATCCCACAGGTGAAGAGGCCAGGTGTCTGATCTCAGACCATCCCACAGGTGAAGAGGCCAGGTGTCTGGTCTCAGACCATCCCACAGGTGAAGAGGCCAGGTGTCTGATCTCAGACCATCCCACAGGTGAAGAGGCCAGGTGTCTGATCTCAGACCATCCCACAGGTGGAGCAGCCAGGTGTCTGATCTCAGACCATCCCACAGGTGGAGAGGCCAGGTGTCTGGTCTCAGACTATCCCACAGGTGAAGAGGCCAGGTGTCTGGTCTCAGACCATCCCACAGGTGAAGAGGCCAGGTGTCTGGGCTCAGACCATCCCACAGGTGAAGAGGCCAGGTGTCTGGTCTCAGACTATCCCACAGGTGAAGAGGCCAGGTGTCTGGTCTCAGACCATCCCACAGGTGGAGAGGACAGGTGTCTGATCTCAGACCATCCCACAGGTGGAGAGGCCAGGTGTCTGGTCTCAGACTATCCCACAGGTGAAGAGGCCAGGTGTCTGGGCTCAGACCATCCCACAGGTGAAGAGGCCAGGTGTCTGGTCTCAGACTATCCCACAGGTGAAGAGGCCAGGTGTCTGATCTCAGACCATCCCACAGGTGGAGAGGCCAGGTGTCTGGTCTCAGACCATCCCACAGGTGGAGAGGCCAGGTGTCTGGTCTCAGACCATCCCACAGGTGGAGAGGCCAGGTGTCTGGTCTCAGACCATCCCACAGGTGGAGAGGCCAGGTGTCTGGTCTCAGACCATCCCACAGGTGGAGAGGCCGGGTGTCTGGTTTCAGACCATCCCACAGGTGAAGAGGCCAGGTGTCTGGTTTCAGACCATCCCACAGGTGAGGAGGCCGGGTGTCTGGTTTCAGACCATCCCACAGGTGAAGAGGCCGGGTGTCTGGTCTCAGACCATCCCACAGGTGAAGAGGCCAGGTTTCTGGACTCAGACTATCCCACAGGTGAAGAGACCAGGTGTCTGGTCTCAGACCATCCCACAGGTGGAGAGGCCAGGTGTCTGGTCTCAGACCATCCCACAGGTGAAGAGGCCAGGTGTCTGGTCTCAAACCATCCCACAGGTGGAGAGGCCAGGTGTCTGGTCTCAGACCATCCCACAGGTGAAGAGGCCAGGTGTCTGGTCTCAGACCATCCCACAGGTGGAGAGGCCAGGTGTCTGGTCTCAGACCATCCTACAGGTGAAGAGGCCAGGTGTCTGGTCTCAAACCATCCCACAGGTGAAGAGGCCAGGTGTCTGGTGTCAGACCATCCCACAGGTGAAGAGGCCAGGTGTCTGGTCTCAGACCATCCCACAGGTGAAGAGGCCAGGTTTCTGTTCTCAGACCATCCCACAGGTGAAGAGCCCGGGTGTCTGGTCTCAGACCATCCCACAGGTGAAGAGGCCAGGTGTCTGGTCTCAGACCATCCCACAGGTGAAGAGGCCTGGTGTCTGGTTTCAGACCATCCCACAGGTGAAGAGGCCGGGTGTCTTGTCTCAGACCATCCCACAGGTGAAGACGCCAGGTGTCTGGTATCAGACCATCCCACAGGTGAAGAGGCCGGGTGTCTGGTCTCAGACCATCCCACAGGTGAAGAGGCCAGGTTTCTGGACTCAGACTATCCCACAGGTGAAGAGGCCAGGTGTCTGGTCTCAGACCATCCCACAGGTGGAGAGGCCAGGTGTCTGGTCTCAGACCATCCCACAGGTGAAGAGGCCAGGTGTCTGTTCTCAGACCATCCCACAGGTGGAGAGGCCAGGTGTCTGGTCTCAGACCATCCCACAGGTGAAGAGGCCAGGTGTCTGGTCTCAGACCATCCCACAGGTGAAGAGGCCAGGTGTCTGGGCTCAGACCATCCCACAGGTGAAGAGGCCAGGTGTCTGGTTTCAGACCATCCCACAGGTGAAGAGGCCGGGTGTCTGGTTTCAGACCATCCCACAGGTGAAGAGGCTGGGTGTCTGGTCTCAGACCATCCCACAGGTGAAGAGGCCAGGTGTCTGATCTCAGACCATCCCACAGGTGGAGAGGCCAGGTGTCTGGTCTCAGACCATCCCACAGGTGAAGAGGCCAGGTGTCTGGTCTCAGACCATCCCACAGGTGAAGAGGCCAGGTGTCCTATCTCAGACCATCCCACAGGTGAAGAGGCCAGGTGTCTGATCTCAGACCATCCCACAGGTGGAGAGGCCAGGTGTCTGATCTCAGACCATCCCACAGGTGAAGAGGCCAGGTGTCTTGTCTCAGACCATCCCACAGGTGAAGAGGCCAGGTATCTGGTCTCAGACCATCCCACAGGTGAAGAGGCAAGGTGTCTGGTCTCAGACTATCCCACAGGTGAAGAGGCCAGGTGTCTGATCTCAGACCATCCCACAGGTGGAGAGGCCAGGTGTCTGGTCTCAGACCATCCCACAGGTGGAGAGGCCAGGTGTCTGGTCTCAGACCATCCCACAGGTGAAGTGGCCAGGTGTCTGGTCTCAGACCATCCCACAGGTGGAGAGGCCAGGTGTTTTGTCTCAGACCATCCCACAGGTGAAGAGGCCAGGTGTCTGGTCTCAGACCATCCCACAGGTGGAGAGGCCAGGTGTCTGGTCTCAGACCATCCCACAGGTGAAGAGGCCAGGTGTCTGGTCTCAGACCATCCCACAGGTGGAGAGGCCAGGTGTCTGGTCTCAGACCATCCCATAGGTGAAGAGGCCAGGTATCTGGTCTCAGACTATCCCACAGGTGAAGAGGCCAGGTGTCTGGTCTCAGACCATCCTACAGGTGAAGAGGCCAGGTGTCTGGTCTCAGACCATCCCACAGGTGAAGAGGCCAGGTGTCTGGTTTCAGACCATCCCACAGGTGAAGAGGCCAGGTGTCTGGTTTCAGACCATCCCACAGGTGAAGAGGCTGGGTGTCTGGTCTCAGACCATCCCACAGGTGAAGAGGCCAGGTGTCTGATCTCAGACCATCCCACAGGTGAAGAGGCCAGGTGTCTGGTCTCAGACTATCCCACAGGTGAAGAGGCCAGGTGTCTGGTCTCAGACCACACCACAGGTGAAGAGGCCAGGTGTCTGGACTCAGACTATCCCACAGGTGAAGTGGCCAGGTGTCTGGTCTCAGACCATCCCACAGGTGGAGAGGCCAGGTGTCTGGTCTCAGACCATCCCACAGGTGAAGAGGCCAGGTGTCTGGTCTCAAACCATCCCACAGGTGGAGAGGCCAGGTGTCTGGTCTCAGACCATCCCACAGGTGAAGAGGCCAGGTGTCTGGTCTCAGACCATCCTACAGGTGAAGAGGCCAGGTGTCTGGGCTCAAACCATCCCACAGGTGAAGAGGCCAGGTGTCTGGTGTCAGACCATCCCACAGGTGAAGAGGCCAGGTGTCTGGTCTCAGACCATCCCACAGGTGAAGAGGCCAGGTTTCTGTTCTCAGACCATCCCACAGGTGAAGAGCCCGGGTGTCTGGTCTCAGACCATCCCACAGGTGAAGAGGCCAGGTGTCTGGTCTCAGACCATCCCACAGGTGAAGAGGCCTGGTGTCTGGTTTCAGACCATCCCACAGGTGAAGAGGCCGGGTGTCTGGTCTCAGACCATCCCACAGGTGAAGACGCCAGGTGTCTGGTCTCAAACCATCCCACAGGTGGAGAGGCCAGGTGTCTGGTCTCAGACCATCCCACAGGTGAAGAGGCCAGGTGTCTGGTCTCAGACCATCCTACAGGTGAAGAGGCCAGGTGTCTGGGCTCAAACCATCCCACAGGTGAAGAGGCCAGGTGTCTGGTGTCAGACCATCCCACAGGTGAAGAGGCCAGGTGTCTGGTCTCAGACCATCCCACAGGTGAAGAGGCCAGGTTTCTGTTCTCAGACCATCCCACAGGTGAAGAGCCCGGGTGTCTGGTCTCAGACCATCCCACAGGTGAAGAGGCCAGGTGTCTGGTCTCAGACCATCCCACAGGTGAAGAGGCCTGGTGTCTGGTTTCAGACCATCCCACAGGTGAAGAGGCCGGGTGTCTGGTCTCAGACCATCCCACAGGTGAAGACGCCGGGTGTCTGGTATCAGACCATCCCACAGGTGAAGAGGCCGGGTGTCTGGTCTCAGACCATCCCACAGGTGAAGAGGCCAGGTTTCTGGACTCAGACTATCCCACAGGTGAAGAGGCCAGGTGTCTGGTCTCAGACCATCCCACAGGTGGAGAGGCCAGGTGTCTGGTCTCAGACCATCCCACAGGTGAAGAGGCCAGGTGTCTGTTCTCAGACCATCCCACAGGTGGAGAGGCCAGGTGTCTGGTCTCAGACCATCCCACAGGTGAAGAGGCCAGGTGTCTGGTCTCAGACCATCCCACAGGTGGAGAGGCCAGGTGTCTGGTCTCAGACCATCCCACAGGTGAAGAGGCCAGTTGTCTGGTCTCAGACCATCCCAAAGGTGAAGAGGCCAGGTGTCTGGTCTCAGACCATCCCACAGGTGAAGAGGCCAGGTTTCTGTTCTCAGACCATCCCACAGGTGAAGAGGCCGGGTGTCTGGTCTCAGACCATCCCACAGGTGAAGAGGCCAGGTGTCTGGTCTCAGACCATCCCACAGGTGGAGAGGCCAGGTGTCTGGTCTCAGACCATCCCACAGGTGAAGAGGCCAGGTGTCTGTTCTCAGACCATCCCACAGGTGGAGAGGCCAGGTGTCTGGGCACAGACCATCCCACAGGTGAAGAGGCCAGGTGTCTGGTCTCAGACCATCCCACAGGTGGAGAGGCCAGGTGTCTGGTCTCAGACCATCCCACAGGTGAAGAGCCCGGGTGTCTGGTCTCAGACCATCCCACAGGTGAAGAGGCCAGGTGTCTGGTCTCAGACCATCCCACAGGTGAAGAGGCCTGGTGTCTGGTTTCAGACCATCCCACAGGTGAAGAGGCCGGGTGTCTGGTCTCAAACCATCCCACAGGTGGAGAGGCCAGGTGTCTGGTCTCAGACCATCCCACAGGTGAAGAGGCCAGGTGTCTGGTCTCAGACCATCCTACAGGTGAAGAGGCCAGGTGTCTGGGCTCAAACCATCCCACAGGTGAAGAGGCCAGGTGTCTGGTGTCAGACCATCCCACAGGTGAAGAGGCCAGGTGTCTGGTCTCAGACCATCCCACAGGTGAAGAGGCCAGGTTTCTGTTCTCAGACCATCCCACAGGTGAAGAGCCCGGGTGTCTGGTCTCAGACCATCCCACAGGTGAAGAGGCCAGGTGTCTGGTCTCAGACCATCCCACAGGTGAAGAGGCCTGGTGTCTGGTTTCAGACCATCCCACAGGTGAAGAGGCCGGGTGTCTGGTCTCAGACCATCCCACAGGTGAAGACGCCAGGTGTCTGGTATCAGACCATCCCACAGGTGAAGAGGCCGGGTGTCTGGTCTCAGACCATCCCACAGGTGAAGAGGCCAGGTTTCTGGACTCAGACTATCCCACAGGTGAAGAGGCCAGGTGTCTGGTCTCAGACCATCCCACAGGTGGAGAGGCCAGGTGTCTGGTCTCAGACCATCCCACAGGTGAAGAGGCCAGGTGTCTGTTCTCAGACCATCCCACAGGTGGAGAGGCCAGGTGTCTGGTCTCAGACCATCCCACAGGTGAAGAGGCCAGGTGTCTGGTCTCAGACCATCCCACAGGTGGAGAGGCCAGGTGTCTGGTCTCAGACCATCCCACAGGTGAAGAGGCCAGTTGTCTGGTCTCAGACCATCCCAAAGGTGAAGAGGCCAGGTGTCTGGTCTCAGACCATCCCACAGGTGAAGAGGCCAGGTTTCTGTTCTCAGACCATCCCACAGGTGAAGAGGCCGGGTGTCTGGTCTCAGACCATCCCACAGGTGAAGAGGCCAGGTGTCTGGTCTCAGACCATCCCACAGGTGGAGAGGCCAGGTGTCTGGTCTCAGACCATCCCACAGGTGAAGAGGCCAGGTGTCTGTTCTCAGACCATCCCACAGGTGGAGAGGCCAGGTGTCTGGGCTCAGACCATCCCACAGGTGAAGAGGCCAGGTGTCTGGTCTCAGACCATCCCACAGGTGGAGAGGCCAGGTGTCTGGTCTCAGACCATCCCACAGGTGAAGAGACCAGGTGTCTGGTCTCAGACCATCCCAAAGGTGAAGAGGCCAGGTGTCTGGTCTCAGACCATCCCACAGGTGAAGAGGCCAGGTGTCTGGTCTCAGACCATCCCACAGGTGAAGAGGCCAGGTGTCTGTTCTCAGACCATCCCACAGGTGAAGAGGCCAGGTGTCTGGTCTCAGACCATCCCACAGGTGAAGTGGCCAGGTGTCTGGTCTCAGACCATCCAACAGGTGAAGAGGCCAGGTGTCTGGACTCAGACCATCCCACAGGTGAAGAGGCCGGGTGTCTGGTCTCAGATCATCCCACAGGTGAAAAGGCCGGGTGTCTGGTCTCAGACCATCCCACAGGTGAAGAGGCCAGGTGTCTGTTCTCAGACTATCCCACAGGTGAAGAGGCCAGGTGTCTGGTCTCAGACCACACCACAGGTGAAGAGGCCAGGTGTCTGGACTCAGACTATCCCACAGGTGAAGTGGCCAGGTGTCTGGTCTCAGACCATCCCACAGGTGGAGAGGCCAGGTGTCTGGTCTCAGACCATCCCACAGGTGAAGAGGCCAGGTGTCTGGTCTCAAACCATCCCACAGGTGGAGAGGCCAGGTGTCTGGTCTCAGACCATCCCACAGGTGAAGAGGCCAGGTGTCTGGTCTCAGACCATCCCACAGGTGGAGAGGCCAGGTGTCTGGTCTCAGACCATCCCACAGGTGAAGAGGCCAGGTGTCTGGTCTCAGACCATCCCACTGGTGAAGAGGCCAGGTGTCTGTTCTCAGACCATCCCACAGGTGGAGAGGCCAGGTGTCTGGTCTCAGACCATCCCACAGGTGAAGAGGCCAGGTGTCTGGTCTCAGACCATCCCACAGGTGAAGAGGCCTGGTGTCTGGTTTCAGACCATCCCACAGGTGAAGAGGCCGGGTGTCTGGTCTCAGACCATCCCACAGGTGAAGAGGCCAGGTGTCTGGTATCAGACCATCCCACAGGTGAAGAGGCCGGGTGTCTGGTCTCAGACCATCCCACAGGTGAAGAGGCCAGGTTTCTGGACTCAGACTATCCCACAGGTGAAGAGGCCAGGTGTCTGGTCTCAGACCATCCCACAGGTGGAGAGGCCAGGTGTCTGGTCTCAGACCATCCCACAGGTGAAGAGGCCAGGTGTCTGTTCTCAGACCATCCCACAGGTGGAGAGGCCAGGTGTCTGGTCTCAGACCATCCCACAGGTGAAGAGGCCAGGTGTCTGGTCTCAGACCATCCCACAGGTGGAGAGGCCAGGTGTCTGGTCTCAGACCATCCCACAGGTGAAGAGGCCAGGTGTCTGGTCTCAGACCATCCCAAAGGTGAAGAGGCCAGGTGTCTGGTCTCAGACCATCCCACAGGTGAAGAGGCCAGGTTTCTGTTCTCAGACCATCCCACAGGTGAAGAGGCCAGGTGTCTGGTCTCAGACCATCCCACAGGTGAAGAGGCCTGGTGTCTGGTTTCAGACCATCCCACAGGTGAAGAGGCCGGGTGTCTGGTCTCAAACCATCCCACAGGTGGAGAGGCCAGGTGTCTGGTCTCAGACCATCCCACAGGTGAAGAGGCCAGGTGTCTGGTCTCAGACCATCCCACAGGTGGAGAGGCCAGGTGTCTGGTCTCAGACCATCCCACAGGTGAAGAGGCCAGGTGTCTGGTCTCAGACCATCCCACTGGTGAAGAGGCCAGGTGTCTGTTCTCAGACCATCCCACAGGTGGAGAGGCCAGGTGTCTGGTCTCAGACCATCCCACAGGTGAAGAGGCCAGGTGTCTGGTCTCAGACCATCCCACAGGTGAAGAGGCCTGGTGTCTGGTTTCAGACCATCCCACAGGTGAAGAGGCCGGGTGTCTGGTCTCAGACCATCCCACAGGTGAAGAGGCCAGGTGTCTGGTATCAGACCATCCCACAGGTGAAGAGGCCGGGTGTCTGGTCTCAGACCATCCCACAGGTGAAGAGGCCAGGTTTCTGGACTCAGACCATCCCACAGGTGAAGAGGCCAGGTGTCTGGTCTCAGACCATCCCACAGGTGGAGAGGCCAGGTGTCTGGTCTCAGACCATCCCACAGGTGAAGAGGCCAGGTGTCTGTTCTCAGACCATCCCACAGGTGGAGAGGCCAGGTGTCTGGTCTCAGACCATCCCACAGGTGAAGAGGCCAGGTGTCTGGTCTCAGACCATCCCACAGGTGGAGAGGCCAGGTGTCTGGTCTCAGACCATCCCACAGGTGAAGAGGCCAGGTGTCTGGTCTCAGACCATCCCAAAGGTGAAGAGGCCAGGTGTCTGGTCTCAGACCATCCCACAGGTGAAGAGGCCAGGTTTCTGTTCTCAGACCATCCCACAGGTGAAGAGGCCGGGTGTCTGGTCTCAGACCATCCCACAGGTGAAGAGGCCAGGTGTCTGGGCTCAGACCATCCCACTGGTGGAGAGGCCAGGTGTCTGGTCTCAGACCATCCCACAGGTGAAGAGGCCAGGTGTCTGTTCTCAGACCATCCCACAGGTGGAGAGGCCAGGTGTCTGGGCTCAGACCATCCCACAGGTGAAGAGGCCAGGTGTCGGGTCTCAGACCATCCCACAGGTGAAGAGGCCGGGTGTCTGGTCTCAGATCATCCCACAGGTGAAGAGGCCGGGTGTCTGGTCTCAGACCATCCCACAGGTGAAGAGGCTGGGTGTCTGATCTCAGACCATCCCACAGGTGAAGGAGCCTGGTGTCTGGTTTCAGACCATCCCACAGGTGAAGAGGCCAGGTGTCTGGTCTCAGACCATCCCACAGGTGGAGAGGACAGGTGTCTGGTCTCAGACCATCCCACAGGTGAAGAGGCCAGGTGTCTGGTCTCAGACCATCCCACAGGTGAAGAGGCCGGGTGTCTGGTCTCAGACCATCCCACAGGTGAAGAGGCCGGGTGTCTGGTCTCAGATCATCCCACAGGTGAAGAGGCCGGGTGTCTGGTCTCAGACCATCCCACAGGTGAAGAGGCTGGGTGTCTGATCTCAGACCATCCCACAGGTGAAGGAGCCTGGTGTCTGGTTTCAGACCATCCCACAGGTGAAGAGGCCGGGTGTCTGGTCTCAGACCATCCCACAGGTGAAGAGGCCAGGTGTCTGGTCTCAGACCATCCCACAGGTGAAGAGGCCTGGTGTCTGGTTTCAGACCATCCCACAGGTGAAGAGGCCGGGTGTCTGGTCTCAAACCATCCCACAGGTGGAGAGGCCAGGTGTCTGGTCTCAGACCATCCCACAGGTGAAGAGGCCAGGTGTCTGGTCTCAGACCATCCCACAGGTGGAGAGGCCAGGTGTCTGGTCTCAGACCATCCCACAGGTGAAGAGGCCAGGTGTCTGGTCTCAGACCATCCCACTGGTGAAGAGGCCAGGTGTCTGTTCTCAGACCATCCCACAGGTGGAGAGGCCAGGTGTCTGGTCTCAGACCATCCCACAGGTGAAGAGGCCAGGTGTCTGGTCTCAGACCATCCCACAGGTGAAGAGGCCTGGTGTCTGGTTTCAGACCATCCCACAGGTGAAGAGGCCGGGTGTCTGGTCTCAGACCATCCCACAGGTGAAGAGGCCAGGTGTCTGGTATCAGACCATCCCACAGGTGAAGAGGCCGGGTGTCTGGTCTCAGACCATCCCACAGGTGAAGAGGCCAGGTTTCTGGACTCAGACCATCCCACAGGTGAAGAGGCCAGGTGTCTGGTCTCAGACCATCCCACAGGTGGAGAGGCCAGGTGTCTGGTCTCAGACCATCCCACAGGTGAAGAGGCCAGGTGTCTGTTCTCAGACCATCCCACAGGTGGAGAGGCCAGGTGTCTGGTCTCAGACCATCCCACAGGTGAAGAGGCCAGGTGTCTGGTCTCAGACCATCCCACAGGTGGAGAGGCCAGGTGTCTGGTCTCAGACCATCCCACAGGTGAAGAGGCCAGGTGTCTGGTCTCAGACCATCCCAAAGGTGAAGAGGCCAGGTGTCTGGTCTCAGACCATCCCACAGGTGAAGAGGCCAGGTTTCTGTTCTCAGACCATCCCACAGGTGAAGAGGCCGGGTGTCTGGTCTCAGACCATCCCACAGGTGAAGAGGCCAGGTGTCTGGGCTCAGACCATCCCACTGGTGGAGAGGCCAGGTGTCTGGTCTCAGACCATCCCACAGGTGAAGAGGCCAGGTGTCTGTTCTCAGACCATCCCACAGGTGGAGAGGCCAGGTGTCTGGGCTCAGACCATCCCACAGGTGAAGAGGCCAGGTGTCGGGTCTCAGACCATCCCACAGGTGAAGAGGCCGGGTGTCTGGTCTCAGATCATCCCACAGGTGAAGAGGCCGGGTGTCTGGTCTCAGACCATCCCACAGGTGAAGAGGCTGGGTGTCTGATCTCAGACCATCCCACAGGTGAAGGAGCCTGGTGTCTGGTTTCAGACCATCCCACAGGTGAAGAGGCCAGGTGTCTGGTCTCAGACCATCCCACAGGTGGAGAGGACAGGTGTCTGGTCTCAGACCATCCCACAGGTGAAGAGGCCAGGTGTCTGGTCTCAGACCATCCCACAGGTGAAGAGGCCGGGTGTCTGGTCTCAGACCATCCCACAGGTGAAGAGGCCGGGTGTCTGGTCTCAGATCATCCCACAGGTGAAGAGGCCGGGTGTCTGGTCTCAGACCATCCCACAGGTGAAGAGGCTGGGTGTCTGATCTCAGACCATCCCACAGGTGAAGGAGCCTGGTGTCTGGTTTCAGACCATCCCACAGGTGAAGAGGCCGGGTGTCTGGTCTCAGACCATCCCACAGGTGAAGAGGCCAGGTGTCTGATCTCAGACCATCCCACAGGTGAAGAGGCCAGGTGTCTGGTCTCAGACTATCCCACAGGTGAAGTGGCCAGGTGTCTGGTCTCAGACAATCCCACAGGTGGAGAGGCCAGGTGTCTGGTCTCAGACCATCCCACAGGTGAAGAGGCCAGGTGTCTGGTCTCAAACCATCCCACAGGTGGAGAGGCCAGGTGTCTGGTCTCAGACCATCCCACAGGTGAAGAGGCCAGGTGTCTGGTCTCAGACCATCCCACAGGTGGAGAGGCCAGGTGTCTGGTCTCAGACCATTCTACAGGTGAAGAGGCCAGGTGTCTGGTCTCAAACCATCCCACAGGTGAAGAGGCCAGGTGTCTGGTGTCAGACCATCCCACAGGTGAAGAGGCCAGGTGTCTGGTCTCAGACCATCCCACAGGTGAAGAGGCCAGGTTTCTGTTCTCAGACCATCCCACAGGTGAAGAGGCCGGGTGTCTGGTCTCAGACCATCCCACAGGTGAAGAGGCCAGGTGTCTGGTCTCAGACCATCCCACAGGTGAAGAGGCCTGGTGTCTGGTTTCAGACCATCCCACAGGTGAAGAGGCCGGGTGTCTGGTCTCAGACCATCCCACAGGTGAAGAGGCCAGGTGTCTGGTATCAGACCATCCCACAGGTGAAGAGGCCGGGTGTCTGGTCTCAGACCATCCCACAGGTGAAGAGGCCAGGTTTCTGGACTCAGACTATCCCACAGGTGAAGAGGCCAGGTGTCTGGTCTCAGACCATCCCACAGGTGGAGAGGCCAGGTGTCTGGTCTCAGACCATCCCACAGGTGAAGAGGCCAGGTGTCTGTTCTCAGACCATCCCACAGGTGGAGAGGCCAGGTGTCTGGTCTCAGACCATCCCACAGGTGGAGAGGCCAGGTGTCTGGTCTCAGACCATCCCACAGGTGAAGAGGCCAGGTGTCTGTTCTCAGACCATCCCACAGGTGAAGAGGCCAGGTGTCTGGTCTCAGACCATCCCACAGGTGGAGAGGCCAGGTGTCTGGTCTCAGACCATCCCACAGGTGAAGAGGCCAGGTGTCTGTTCTCAGACCATCCCACAGGTGAAGAGGCCAGGTGTCTGGTCTCAGACCATCCCACAGGTGAAGTGGCCAGGTGTCTGGTCTCAGACCATCCAACAGGTGAAGAGGCCAGGTGTCTGGACTCAGACCATCCCACAGGTGAAGAGGCCGGGTGTCTGGTCTCAGATCATCCCACAGGTGAAGAGGCCGGGTGTCTGGTCTCAGACCATCCCACAGGTGAAGAGGCTGGGTGTCTGATCTCAGACCATCCCACAGGTGAAGGAGCCTGGTGTCTGGTTTCAGACCATCCCACAGGTGAAGAGGCCAGGTGTCTGGTCTCAGACCATCCCACAGGTGGAGAGGACAGGTGTCTGGTCTCAGACCATCCCACAGGTGAAGAGGCCAGGTGTCTGGTCTCAGACCATCCCACAGGTGAAGAGGCCAGGTGTCTGGTCTCAGACCATCCCACAGTTGGAGAGGCCAGGTGTCTGGTCTCAGACCATCCCACAGGTGAAGAGGCCAGGTGTCTGTTCTCAGACCATCGCAAAGGTGGAGAGGCCAGGTGTCTGGTCTCAGACCATCCCACAGGTGAAGAGGCCAGGTGTCTGGTCTCAGACCATCCCACAGGTGGAGAGGCCAGGTGTCTGGTTTCAGACCATCCCACAGGTGAAGAGGCTGGGTGTCTGGTCTCAGACCATCCCACAGGTGAAGAGTCTGGGTGTCTGGTCTCAGACCATCCCACAGGTGAAGAGGCCAGGTGTCTGGACTCAGACCATCCCGCAGGTGAAGAAGGCGGGTGCGGAGGTCCTGAGCTCGTGTGTTCTGTGTTTGTGTGGCCGGTTGGACGTACTTCCAAAATTCTCTAGAACGATGTTGGAGGCAGTTTATGGTAGAGAAATTAACATTCAGTTATTTGGGAACAGCTCTGGTGAACATTCCTGCAGTCAGAATGCCAATTGAACATTCCATTAGAACATGAAACATCTGTGGCATTGTGTTTTGTCACACCCTGGCCATAGAGAGGCTTTTATTCTCTATTTTGGTTAGGCCAGGGTGTGACTAGGGTGGGCATTCTATGTTCATTTTCTATGTTTTGTATTTCTTTGTTGTTTTCACCGGGTGTGGTTCTCAATCTGAGGCAGCTGTCTATCGTTGTCTCTGATTGAGAACCATACTTAGGTATGTTTCCCACATGGGTTTTGTGGGTAGTTGATTTCTGTTTAGTGTTTTTCACCTTTCAGGACTGTTTCGGTTATTCCCTTTGTTATTTTTGTCTTTAGTGTTCAGTGTCAATAAACAAACATGAACATGTACCACGCTGCACTTTGGTCCTCACCTTCTTCCACCAACAGCCGTTACATGTTGTGTAAAATTGTCCACCACCAACGGACCAAGCAGTGTGGAGAAAGGGACTCCTGGACAGGTGAGCAGCGCTATCTGGAGTATGAGACAACCTGGGAGGAGGTAGAAAGGTGGTCGGTCGACCCAGGGAGAGTGCCGGAGCCTGCCTGGGATTCTCTAGATCAGTGCGAGGAGGGATACCTGAGAATGGAGTTGGCAACACGAACACGGCTGGCAAGGAAGCCCGAGAGGCAGCCCCCCCAAAAAATTGGACGGTTGGACGTACTTTCACACAACATGTAACGGCTGTTGGTGGAAGAAGGACAGGACCAAAGCACAGCGTGGGGAGTGTGGCAAAGTCAGGTTGAAGACCTGAGCCCACTCCCCGTGCTTACCGTGGCGAGCATGGGATTGGTCAGGCCCCGTGCTATGGGGTGATGCGCACTGTGTCTCGGCCGAGTATTCACAGGCCGGTGTGCTCGGTGCCAGCGTCCCGCATTTGCCCTGTGGAAGCTGGCATCCAGCCAGAACGGGTGGGGCCAGCTCTGCGCTCGAGACCGCCAGTGCGCCTACACGGCCCAGTGTGTCTGGTGCCTCGGCCAAGGAGGAGGCTGTCTCCCCAGCCTGCTGCCAGAGTCTCCCTCCTGTCCGGAGCTGTCAGAGCCTCCCTCCTGTCCGGAGCTGTCAGAGCCTCCCTCCTGTCCGGAGCTGTCAGAGCCTCCCTCCTGTCCGGAGCTGTCAGAGTCTCCCTCCTGTCCGGAGCTGTCAGAGCCTCCCTCCTGTCCGGAGCTGTCAGAGCCTCCCTCCTGTCCGGAGCTGTCAGAGCCTCCCGCCTGTCCGGAGCTGTCAGAGCCTCCCGCCTGTCCGGAGCTGTCAGAGCCTCCCGCCTGTCCGGAGCTGCCAGGGCCTCCCGCCGGTCCGGAGCTGCCAGAGTCTCCCGCCTGTCCGGAGCTGCCAGGGCCTCCCGCCTGTCCGGAGCTGCCAGGGCCTCCCGCCGGTCCGGAGCTGCCAGGGCCTCCCGCCTGTCCGGAGCTGCCAGGGCCTTCCGCCGGTCCGGAGCTGCCAGAGTCTCCCGCCTGTCCGGAGCTGCCAGGGCCTCCCGCCTGTCCGGAGCTGCCAGGGCCTCCCGCCTGTCCGGAGCTGCCAGGGCCTCCCGCCTGTCCGGAGCTGCCAGAGTCTCCCGCCGGTCCGGAGCTGCCAGGGCCTCCCGCCTGTCCGGAGCTGCCAGGGCCTCCCGCCTGTCCGGAGCTGCCAGGGCCTCCCGCCGGTCCGGAGCTGCCAGAGTCGTATTTAGTATTTAGTGTTCAGTGTCAATAAACAAATATGAACACGTACCACGCTGTGCTTTGGTCCTGTCCTTCTTCCACCAACAGCCGTTACATGTTGTGTGAAATTGTCCCCAGCACAAGGTGCACCTGTGGAATGATCCTGCTGTTTAATCAGCTTCTTGATATGCCACATCTGTCAGGTGGATGGATTATCTTGGCATAGGACACATGCTCAATAACAGGGATGTAAACAAATGGAAATCAAATTTGTGTGTAACATTTTAGAGAAATAAGGTTTTTGTGCATGTGGAACATTTTCTGTGATCTTAATAAATTTCACCTTATGAAACATGAGACCAACACCTTAAAATGTTGTGTTAATATTTTCTTTGACCTCCAAATTATGATCATATATTTAGATTCATTCTGTTTTAATAACTGTTTTTGGTTCTTCATCAAATATTTGGCAGCCATCAAATAAATATTTTTTTGTTTTCAAATATATCCTCCCTCCTCCATCCTCCTCCCTCCTCCTCTTCAGTCCTCCTTCTCGATCCTTCTCCCCCTCCTCCCTCCTCCTCTTCAGTCCTCCATTCTTCTCCTCCCCCTTCCTCCTCCTCTTCAGTCCTCCCCCTCCTCCTCCATCCTTCTCCTCCTCTTCAGTCATCCTCCTCCCTCCTCCTCTACAGTCCTCCTCCTCCCTCCTCCTCTTTAGTCCTCCTTCTCCTCCCTCCTCCTCTTCAGTCCTCCTCCTCCCTCCTCCTCTACAGTCCTCCTTCTCCTCCTCCTTTTCAGTCCTCCTTCTCCTCCCTCCTCCTCTTCAGTCCTCCTCCTCCTCCCTCCTCCTCTACAGTCCTCCTTCTCCTCCTCCTCCCTCCTCCTCTACAGTCCTCCTTCTACTCCCTCCTCCTCTTCAGTCCTTCTCCTCCTCCCTCCTCCTTTACAGTCCTCCTTCTCCCCCTCCTCCCTCCTCCTCTACAATCCTCCTTCTCCTCCCTCCTCCTCTTCAGTCCTCCTTCTCCTCCTCCTCCCTCCTCCTCTACAGTCCTCCTTCTCCTTCTCCTCCCTCCTCCTCTCTCAGTCCTTCTCCTCCTCCTCCCTCCTCCTCTTCAGTTCTCCTCCTCCTCCCTCAGTCCTTCTCCTCCTCCTCCCTCCTCCTCTTCTGGGTTGCTCTTTAATTCTACATGAATATACAGTTCAAGTCCAAAACTTCCTGAGGGTCTCCTCCAGGAGAAAGACCCAGTTGTCAGTGCTTATGGTGCTGGTTTCTGCAGGTTGGATCCAGCCAAGCCTACAGGGTTGCTGCGGGCCTGTGGTCCACCAGACCTACCAAGGCCACGGGGAAGGAGATGGTTCCACAGGCCGCAGCAACCCTTAGTTACCAAAGTCCCTCAGTGGAGACGCAACAAAGTTAACGGAGCATTAAGCTGCTGCTGCTGAGGCCCAGGCCAGACCCACTACGGCGGCTGCTGCTGCTGAGGCCCAGGCCAGACCCACTACGGCGGCTCTGCCAGACCCATCAATACTACTCCTACTCTGGGCTCAACGGGCTGCACGGATTCCAGGCTCCAGCACTAAGCAGGCAGGGCAGGACTGGAGCTCTGCCTGCATGATCCCAACACTGACACCAGAGGTATGTGATCCAGCCAAGCCCAGGGCTTTCGCACGCCAGATCCTCTAAGGCTGCTTCCTTTCAGACAACACCTGTCCTAGGTACTATGTCCTTCTACCTGCTGCCTCCAGACCCACCTGTCCTAGGCTCTAGGTCCTTCTGCAAAATGCCTCTATATCACCATTACCAATATATCTCATGCATGGACTTTCTACACAAGAACAGGTCTATTGCTGGAAGCCAACCCACGAACCTGGCGTTGAAAGACATGAGAACTAGAGTGGTGAGTATCCTGCTCTTGTGTCCTTGTGTCCCCTCCCTCTCTCCCTCTCTCTGTCTCTCTCTCTCTCTGTCTCCCTCTCTCTGTCTGTCTGTCTCTCTCTCTGTCTGTCTCTCTCTCTCTCTGTCTGTCTGTCTCTCTCTCTCTCTCTCAGCCTCTCTTCTCTCTCTCTCGCTCTCTTCCTTACTCTCCTCTCTCCTCTCTCCCCCTCTCTCTACTCTCTCCCCCTCTCTCTCTCTCCTCTCTCACCCTCTATCCAATCTCTCTCTTGCTCTCTCTGTCTCTCTCTATCTCTCTCTCTCTGTCTGTCTGTCTCTCTCTCCTCTCTCTCTCTCTCTCTCTCTCTCTCTCTCTCTCTCTCCTCTCTCACCCTCTATCCTATCTCTCTCTTGCTCTCTCTGTCTCTCTCTCAATTCAATTCAATTCAAGGGCTTTATTGGCATGGGAAACATGTGTTAACATTGCCAAAGCAAGTGAGGTAGACAACATACAAAGTGAAAATATAAAGTGAAAAACAACAAAAATTAACAGTAAACATTACACATACAGAGGTTTCAAAACAGTAAAGACATTACAAATGTCATATTATATATATATACAGTGTTTTAAGTCTCTCTCTCTCTGTCTGTCTGTCTCTCTCTCCTCTCTCTACCCTCTCTCTCTCTCTCTGTCTGTCTCTCTCTCCTCTCTCTCCTATCTCTCCTCTCTCACCCTCTATCCTCTCTCTCCTCTCTCCTCTCTCCCCCTCTCTCTACTCTCTCCTCCTCTCTCTCCTCTCTCCCCCTCTCTCCTCTCTCTCCTCTCTCTCCTCCCTCTCTCCCTCCCTTCTCAGTGTCTCTCCTGTCTGCATCAGTGTGGTTGTGGTTTCCTGTTTTCCTGTGAGCTGTCTCTGAGGACCCTCAGAGGAACCTGAGTAATACTCCTGATTAAGACTCGCACACAGAACAGGAAAACAGTATTTCATATGTGTGGGCCGGTGACGTCTGCTGTAATGACACACAGAGACACGATTAAGGGTGAGAGTCAGCGCCAATGACACATAAGTGTGTGTGTATGTGCTTGTGTGTGTGTGTATGGTCTAATCTCACCACATTACTTCAAGATATCTGTGCGGTAAATGTCATAGTGTATGTGGTGGAATTGAGTACTATCACTATGACAACCATTGATGGGATTCATCTGACATCTGTTGTTCGCTACACCTTCGTCCCTTTGTCTCTCTCTCTCTCGGATTTGCCTTATTGGACGTAACAATGTACATATTGCTAAAGCGTACTTTGGAGATTAAGTGATACATTTACAATATTAACATAATTAAAATTTAAATTATCAGTATTGTCAATGGGGACAATCAGTAACAACAATAATCTTACATGTAACAATAAGCATAGAGGAGGTTGATTGGTCTGTCAGACACTGTCCCTCAACTTATGGCAGGCAGCAATGTAGTGCGCTGCCAACCCACAGCTCTGCGTTCTCCCCCAACAGGACGGGTAGCCTGTCCCTCCCTCAACAGGTCGAGTAGCCTGTCCCTCCCCCAACAGGACGGGTAGCCTACTCTCATTAGAGAGGTCTTTGAAACCTTGAATAAGGGTTTCAAATTTGGGGAAATGACACTCTCTAGTTGTTTTATATTTTTGACATTTTGTCAGGAAATGCAGCTCCGTCTCAGGTTCTGCTGTTGTGCAGTGGTTGCACAGCCTTTCCTCTACAGGGAGCCAGGTTTTCCTGTGTCTGCCCTTCTCAATGCCAAGGCTGTGCTCAGTAACCATGGTCAAATAGTTAGCCACGGTGTACTGTCGATTTAGGGCCAGATAGCACTGCATTCTGCTTTGTGCTTGTGTTTCCCAATAGGTTTTGTTTTGACTGTGTTGTAATTTGGCTTATCGTGATTGATTGGATGTTCTGGTCCTGAGGCTTCAGTGTGTTAGTAGAACAGGTTTGTGAACTCAGCCCCGGGACCAGCTGGATGAGGGGACTGAGGCTTCAGTGTGTTAGTAGAACCGGTTTGTGAACTCATCCCCAGGACCAGCTAGATGAGGGGACTGAGGCTTCAGTGTGTTAGTAGAACAGGTTTGTGAACTCAGCTCCGGGACCAGCTGGATGAGGGGACTGAGGCTTCAGTGTGTTAGTAGAACAGGTTTGTGAACTCAGCCCCGGGACCAGCTGGATGAGGGGACTGAGGCTTCAGTGTGTTAGTAGAACAGGTTTGTGAACTCAGCCCCAGGACCAGCTGGATGAGGGGACTGAGGCTTCAGTGTGTTAGTAGAACAGGTTTGTGAACTCGGCCCCAGGACCAGCTGGATGAGGGGACTCTTTTCTTTGCTCAGCTCTTGGCATTGCAGGGCTTGGTAATGATATGAGAGGGGGTCACTGTATTTTAGATGTTTCCAAAACTGAATTGCTATTTTTTGAGTTTTTATTATTAGTGGATATTGGTCTAATTCTGCCCTGCATGCATTGTTTGTAGTTTTCCTCTGGACACGTAGGAGAATCTTCACAAACTCTGCATGCAGGGTCTCTGGGAGTCTCTACAGTCTGTTCTCTGTGCTGTAGCTTCTCTCTGGGAGTCTCTACAGTCTGTTCTCTGTGCTGTAGCTTCTCTCTAGGAGTCTCTAAAGTATGTTCTCTGTGATGTAGCTTCTCTCTGGGAGTCTCACAGTCTGTTCTCTGTGATGTAGCTTCTCTCTAGGAGTCTCTAAAGTCTGTTCTCTGTGATGTAGCACTCTCTTGTTGACAGACAACTCCTTTACCATCTCCCGTGGTAAGGCTCTCTCCTCATGGTGGTCTTTACCTCCTCCAGAGCTGTGGTAAGGCTCTCTCCTCATTGTGGCCTTTACCCCCTCCAGAGCTGTGGTAAGGCTCTCTTCATGGTGGCCTTTACCTCCTCCAGAGCTGTGGTAAGGCTCTCTCCTCATGGTGGCCTTTACCTCCTCCAGAGCTGTGGTAAGACTCTCTCCTCATGGTGGCCTTTACCTCCTCCAGAGCTGCTCCTTCAGCTCAGTAACCCATACCTCTAACAGAGCCAGTTTGTCTCTCAGCAGTCTGGAGATGGTGTAGCTGGGGGCTGCTCCTTTAGCTCAGTAACCCATACCTCTAACAGAGCCAGCCTGTCTCTCAGCAGTCTGGAGGTGGTGTAGCTGGGGGGCTGCTCCTTCAGCTCAGTAACCCATACCTCTAACAGAGCCAGCCTGTCTGATGGTGTTGTGGTCTTGGGTCTGGTGGTGGTAGGCAGGCAGTGGAGGAGGATAGACCTGTTGTTTAGGTTTCCGCTACCTTCCCCAGGGTGGGGAAGTCCTGAACAAAAGAGCTGAGCGCATTCTCACTGCTAGCGCTGCCTCAGTGGCCGTGTTGCTACGGTTACCACCAGTCAACATTTGGAGCTAGCCAGTAAGCTAGCTGACAAATTTGAATTTAGCTAGTTAGCACGATTAAGATTGTTCTTTTAACTCTCTCTGTCAATCTTTTCCTCCTGTGTTGATCTTCAGTTGTACAATTTGACAAAAGCTTTACTTGCTGCCTTTTTAATTATTTTAATCTCACTGCCCTGAAGCAAGGATATGCATATTATTGTTGCCATTGGAAAAGAAACACTTTGAAGTTTGTGGAAATGTGAAATTAATGTAGGAGAATATAACGCATTAGATCTGGTAAAAGATAATACACTTTTTTTTGTACCATCATCTTTGAAATGCAAGAAAAGAAAGAGAAAGGCTATAATGTGTATTATTCCAGCCCAGGCGCAATTTAGATTTTGGCCACTAGATGGCAGCAGTGTGTGTGTGTGCAAAGTTTTAGACTGATCCAAATCAAATCAAATCAAATCAAATCAAATTTTATTTGTCACATACACATGGTTAGCAGATGTTAATGCGAGTGTAGCGAAATGCTTGTGCTTCTAGTTCCGACAATGCAGTAATAACAAGTAATCTAACTAACAATTCCAAAACTACTGTCTTGTACACAGTGTAAGGGGATAAAGAATATGTACATAAGGATATATGAATGAGTGATGGTACAGAGCAGCATAGGCAAGATACAGTAGATGGTATCGGGTACAGTATGTACAAATGAGATGAGTATGTAAACAAAGTGGCATAGTATAGTATAAAGTGGCTAGTGATACATGTATTACATAAGGATACCGTCGATGATATAGAGTACAGTATATACGTATGCATATGAGATTAATAATGTAGGGTAAGTAACATTTATATAAGGTAGCATTGTTTAAAGTGGCTAGTGATATATTTACATCATTTCCCATCAATTCCCATTATTAAAGTGGCTGGAGTTGAGTCAGTGTCAGTGTGTTGGCAGCAGCCACTCAGTGTTAGTGGTGGCTGTTTAACAGTCTGATGGCCTTGAGATAGAAGCTGTTTTTCAGTCTCTCGGTCCCAGCTTTGATGCACCTGTACTGACCTCGCCTTCTGGATGATAGCGGGGTGAACAGGCAGTGGCTCGGGTGGTTGATGTCCTTGATGATCTTTATGGCCTTCCTGTGACATCGGGTGGTGTAGGTGTCCTGGAGGGCCATAAAGATCATCAAGGACATCAACCACCCGAGCCACTGCCTGTTCACCCCGCTATCATCCAGAAGGCGAGGTCCAATGAACCATTGCAACCATTGCAACCAATGAACCAACCAATGATCCAATGAACCATTGCATTTATGTTCAAAATGTTGTATCAAGACTGCCCAAATGTGCCTAATTAGTTTATCAATAACTTCCATGTTCATAATTGTGCACTCTCCTCAAACAATAGCATGGTAGTATTTCACTGTAATAGCTGGTGTAAATTGGACAGTGTTTTCGGGACAAATTTAAAATGCGTAGAAATTGACCTTGTAGTCTGTGGGAATATTCCCCTTAGCTCTAAACAGTGGTGTTGCCGAACAAGATTCCATTTTTCAAGCTTTATTCAAGCTTTATTAGTCGTATGTACAGGATACACATGGTATTACACCGTCCAATGAAATTTAAGAAAACAAACATAAAGTAAATGTCTCAGTCGAATAAATGTTTTAGCATCAGTATAATACAGGACGGTACAATTTATAGCCTGATATTTACACATGTTTTAGGGAAGGTGGGGATGAAGGGGGGGAGGGGGGGGGGGGGCAATGTATAGACTGACCAGTATAATAAGAGTCGCAACAGTTGTGATGTGTGGGTGTGCGTGTGAGATTGTGTGTGTGTGTGTGTGTATGTGCTAAGGTACGGAGAATCAGATCCCTGTTAGAATCAGAGCAGGTGGTCAGTCCTGATAGAATCAGAGCAGGTGGTCAGTCCTGATAGAATCAGAGCAGGTGGTTAGTCCTGTAAGAATCAGAGCAGGTGGTCAGTCCTGTTAGAATCAGAGCAGGTGGTCAGTCCTGATAGAATCAGAGCAGGTGGTCAGTCCTGTTAGAATCAGAGCAGGTGGTCAGTCCTGTAGTGTTCAGCAGTCTGATGGCTTGTAGATACAAAACAGACTCAGAGACAGTTTCTATCAGACTTTATGTTCGATACCGTCTTCCTGACGGTAAGGGAGAGAACAGCTTGTGGTAGGGGTGTGTGCTGCAGGACTTCCTCAGGCACCGTTTCAGGTACATGTCCTGAATGGGTGGGAGCCCGGTCCCAGTGAACTAATGGACCGTCTTCACTACCCACTGGAGGGCCTTGCGGTCGTGGATGGAGAAATTCTCGCACCAGACCGTGATGCAACCGGCAAGTATTCTCTCGATGGTAGTAATTACAGAGGACCGGCGTAGCATGTGACATGTCTTCAGCCGCCTTAGGAAGTAGAAACACTGTTGAGCCCTCTTGACAAGAGTGGTGGTTTTGACGGTTTTGACGGTCCATTTCCTGTCCTTGGTGATGTGGACCCCGAGAAACTTAAAACTGCTGACTCTCTCTTCTGCAGTCCCGTTGCTGTGAATCGGAGCATGGTCCCTCCTCTGCTTCTTGAAGTTAGCAATCAACCAGTGGAAGCTCCTCAGAGTAGGAAGGGGAGTACAATCCTACTGTGAATTTCATAAAAATAAAAATATATATATATTAAACATCTCCAATCCAAAATCAAATCTAGAATCGGCTTTCTATTTCGCAACAAAGCCTCCTTCACTCACGCCGCCAAACTTACCCTAGTAAAACTGACTATCCTACCGATCCTCGACTTCGGCGATGTCATCTACAAAATAGCTTCCAACACTCTACTCAGCAAACTGGATGCAGTCTATCATAGTTCCATCTGTTTTGTTACCAAATCACCTCATACCACCCACCACTGCGACCTGTATGCTCTAGTCGGCTGGCCCTCGCTACATATTCGTCGCCAGACCCACTGGCTCTAGCTCATCTATAAGTCTATGCTAGGTAAAGCTCCACCTTATCTCAGTTCCCGGGTCACGATAACAACACCCATGCACATGTTCCAGCAGGTATATCTCACTGATCATCCCCAAAGCCAACACCTAATTTGGCCGCCTTTCCTTCCAGTTCTCCACTGTCAGTGACTGGAACGAATTGCAAAAATCGCTGAAGTTGGAGACTTTTATTTCCCTCACCAACTTTAAACATCAACTATCTGAGCAACTAACCGATCGCTGCAGCTGTACATAGTCTATCGGTAAATAGCCCACCAAATCTACCTACCTCATCCCCATACTGTTTTTATTTTATTTACTTTTCTGCTCTTTTTCACACCAGTATCTCTACCTGCACATGACCATCTGATCATTTATCACTCCAGTGTTAATCTGCTGAATTTTAATTATTCGCTCCTATGGCCTATTTATTGCCTACCTCCTCATGCCTTTTGTACACAATGTATATAGACTTTCCTTTCTCTACTGTGCCATTGACTTGTTTGTGTTATTGGCTTGTTTATTGTTTACTCCATGTGTAACTCTGTGTTGTTGTCTGTTTCACACTGCTTTGCTTTATCTTGGCCAGGTCGCGATTGTAAATGAGAACATGTTCTCAACTAGCCTACCTGGTTAAATAAAGGTGTTCTCAACTAGCCTACCTGCTTAAATAAAGGTGTTCTCAACTAGCCTACCTGGTTAAATAAAGGTGTTCTCAACTAGCCTACCTGGTTAAATAAAGGTGTTCTCAACTAGCCTACCTGGTTAAATAAAGGTGTTCTCAACTAGCCTCCCTGGTTAAATAAAGGTGTTCTCAACTAGCCTACCTGGTTAAATAAAGGTGTTCTCAACTAGCCTACCTGGTTAAATAAAGGTGTTCTCAACTGGCCTACCTGGTTAAATAAAGGTGTTCTCAACTAGCCTACCTGGTTAAATAAAGGTGTTCTCAACTGGCCTACCTGGTTAAATAAAGGTGTTCTCAACTAGCCTACCTGGTTAAATAAAGGTGTTCTCAACTAGCCTACCTGGTTAAATAAAGGGGAAATAAATCAAATAAATCAATAAAAATATATACATACGATTATTATCCTAACCCTTTCACTTTTTCCACATTTTAGTTGTTATTCTAAAAATGTATAACTTTTTTCTCCCCTCATTAATCTACACACAATATGCCATAATGAAAAGTGAAAACAGTTTTTTAGAAATGTTTTGCAAATTTATTCAAAATTATAAAACAGACATACAGTACCAGTCAACAGTTTGATGGGATGGCATATCGCTGTGGCAGCCATGCCTTTTAAATGTACCTTGAATTCTAAATACATCACAGACAGTGTCAAGGGCAAAGCAACCCACACCATCACACCTCCTCCTCCATGCTTCACAGTGGGAACCGTGAACGGAGATCATCCGTTCACCTACTTTGCGTCTCACAAAGACATGGCAGTTGGAATCTAGAATCTAAAATTTGGACTCATGAGACCAAAGGACAGATTTCCACTGGTTTAATGTCCATTGCTCATATTTCTTGGTCCAAGTAAGTCTCCTTATTATTGGTGTCCTTAGGAGTGGTTTCTTTGCAGCAATTCAACCATGAAGGCCTGATTCCCACAGTCTCCTCTGAACAGTTGAGATATATCTGTTACTTGAACTCTGTAAAGCATTTATTTGGGCTGCAATTTCTGAGGCTTGTAACTCGAATGAACTTATCCTCTGCAGCAGAGGTAACTCTGGGTCTTCCTTTCCTGTGGAGGTCCTCATGAAAGCCAGTTTCATCATAACGCTTGAGGGTTTATGTGACTGCGCTTGAAGAAATGTTCAAAGTCCTTGAAATCTCCGTATTAACTGAGCTTCATATAGACTGTAGTTTCTCTTTGCTTATTTGAGCTGTTCTTGACATAATATGGACTTTTACCAATTAGGGCTATCTTCTGTATATCCCCCCTACCTTGTCACAACACAACTGATTGGCTCAAACGCATTAAGAATTTACTTTTAAGAAAGCACACCTGTTAATTGAAATGAATGCCATGTAACTATCTCGCAAAGCTTGTTTAGAGAATGCCAAGAGTGTGCAAAGTTGTCATCAAGGCAAAGGGTGGTTACTTTGAAGAATCTCAAATATACAATATATTTTGATTTTTTCAAAAAAAAATATTTTCACTTAATGAATGTCCAAAACTTACATTATACTTGCAATGAAGCCGCTCAACAACTACACCACACCGGTCATCCACCAGACTCCCATTCAGAGTGACACACGGAAGCATCCAGGGTCAATGCCCTGCTCAAGGGCACGTTGACAGATCTCTCAGCAGGCCAAAAAAACGTGAACGCGAACCCTCCAAGACCCCCCCCCCCCCCCCCCCCCACAGCTCCCAATAGCTGTCCCTCAACCATTTGAGACCCCTCCCAAGAAGAAAAAAATGTATAAAAAATTACAAATACAATTAATTCCATTCCCCACCTCCAAGAATCTCCCAAATGCACCGAGAGAACTAAAGAGAAACAAATAAAAAGACTGAAGAAAACAGTAAACAACAACAAAAAAACAAACTAAAAATTAAAAAAGTAAAGGACATCAAGGACAACTGAAATCATAACAGCAATGCCAACTTTATATATACAGTGGGGCAAAAAAAGTATTTTGTCAGAAACCAATTGTGCAAGTTCTCCCACTTAAAAAAGATGAGAGAGGCCTGTAATTTTCATCATAAATGAGCCACAAATACTTATTAATAAAAAATCCTACAATGTGATTTTTTTCCCTCATTTTGTTTGTCATAGTTGAAGTGTACCTTCAACTATGACAAACAAAATGAGGGGAAAAAAAATCCAGAAAATCACATTGTAGGATTTTTTATTAATTTATTGGCAAATTATGGTGGAAAATACGTATTTGTGGCTCATTTGTGGCTCATTTATATCTTTTGTGATATGAATACAGAGTATGAAAAGTTATCTAGATCTTTAATGAGACATTGCAGGGATCTAGCTTGAGAACTTAATATAAAACTTGAGTCATCGGCATACATGGACACCTTTGTTTTTAACCTCTCTAGTACAAGTGGGACACTAGCGTCCCACCTCGCCAACAGCCAGTGAAATTGCAGGGCGCCAAATTCAAAACAACAGAAATGCCAATTCCTCAAACATACAAGTATTATCCACCATTTTAAATATAAACGTGTTGTAAATCCAACCACAGTGTCCAATTTCAAAAAGGCTTTACTGCGAAAGCACACTAAACAATTATGTTAGGTGAGTACCTAGTCACAGAAAAACACAGCCATTTTTCCAGCCAAAGAGAGGAGTCACAAAAAGCAGAAATAGAGATCAAATGAATCACTAACCTTTGATGATCTTCATCAGATGGCACTCATAGGACTTCATGTTACACAATACATGTATGTTTTGTTCAATAAAGTTCATATTTTTATCCAAAAATCTCAGTTTACATTGGTGCGTTATTGTCAAAAATGCATTGTCTCAAACAAACCTCCGGTGAAAGTGTAGAGAGCCACATCAAATAACAGAAATACTCATCATAAACATTAATAAACGATACAAATGTTAAGCATGGAATTATAGATAAACTTCTCCTTCATGCAACCGCTGAGTCAGATTTCAAAAATGCTTTACGGCGAAATTACACTTTGCGATTATGTTAGGTTAGCTCCTATCCACAGAAACCCATACAGCCATTTTCTAAAACAAGGAGAGGTGTCACCAAAGTCAGAAATAGCATTCAAATGAATCACTTACCTTTGATGATCTTCATCTCGTGGCACTCCCAGGTCTCCATGTTAGACAATAAATGTTTGTTTTGTTCAATAATGTCCCTCTTTATGACCGAAAACCTCCTTTTTGTTTGCGCGTTTTGGCCAGTAATCCGAATGCAGAAGGCGCGTGCACTAATTGCAGACAAAAAAGTTTTTTTAAAGTACAATAAAAGTTAGTAGAAACATGCCAAATGATGTTTAAAATCAATCCTCCGGTTGTTTTTGTCATAAATAATCATTCATATTTCAACCGGACAAAAGCTTTGGAAAGGAGAAACAAGAAGGCTGATCAGGCGCATAGCTGATGAATAGAAACTTCCACTGGCCACTGATTGAAAGTGCTGTATCTCCCTAATTTTTCAGAGTAAAAGCCTGAAACAATACCTAAGAACTGGCCACATGGAGAGGAAGCCATAGAGCTCGTGAACTGGGTCCTAAGTCTTTGTATGGTGGACAGCCTTTCAAAATAATAGTACTTCCTGGTTGGATTTTCCTCGGGTTTTCACCACCCATATCAGTTCTGTTATACTCACAGACAGTATTTTAACAGTTTTAGAGTGTTTTCTATCCAAATCTACTAATTATATGCATATCCTATCTTATGGTCCTGAGTAGCAGGCTGTTTAATTTGGGCACTTCTAATCCTCTAATGTTGTTATTGGATCTGAATTTAATAGCTAGCATTTAGATGGCCATAACGAATACATATGGTGACAGTGGACATCCTTATTTAACTCTTCTTGTAGCCCTTATTTACTATTTTTTACCTGGGGTATACATTGTTTTAACGAATAGATATGGTGACAGCGGACACCCTTGTTTAACTCCTCTTGACAATTCAAAACTCTCTGAGAAGTAGCCGTTATTTACTATTTTACACCTGCGGTTGCTATACATTATTTGTACCCATTTTATAAGAGAATCACCGAAATTGAAAGAATCAGTCTTACTTTATCAAATGCCTTTTCAAAATCCGCTATAAATACCATTCCTGGCTTTTTAGTTGTTTCATGATGTTCTATTATTTCTAGTAGTTGTCTTATATTATCTCCAATGTATCGTCCATGTAAAAAAAAACCTGTCTGATCAGCATGAACAATACCTGGTAAAACAATTTTAATTCTGAGTGCTATGCATTTTGCATTGAAGTATAAGGGGCCTCCAGTTTTTCAGATTGACTGGGTCTTTATATTTGCCATCTGCGTCTTGTTTTTTATTTTACCTTTATTTAACTAGGCAAGTCAGTTTTAAGAACAATTTCTTATTTTCAATGACGGCCTAGGAACAGTGGGTTAACTGCCTGTTCAGGGGCAGAACGACAGATTTGTACCTTGTCAGCTCGGGGATTTGAACTTGCAACCTTTTGGTTATTAGTCCAACACTCTAACCACTAGGCTACCCTGCCGTGAAATCAGACCTTCCTGCTGAGCAGCTGACGGACTACCATTTCTATAGGAGTAGTTAAAATGATCTAACAATGGAGCTTTTAGTATATCAAAAACTACTTGATATACTTCTACCGGTATGCCATCAAGACCTGGGGGTTTTCCAGACTGAAATTATTTAATAGCCTCAAAAGGTTCTTCTGATCTTTCTGTACATTTGTTAATTTTAATTTTTTTATATTATTTGGAAAGAATTCCTTACCGTAATCTTCATTCAGTGGGAGAGGATGACACGGAAAAGAGAACATCTGCCTAAAATAATTAGCTTCCTCCTTTAAAATATAATTCGTCTTCAGTAATGAGTTTTTGCAAATGATTTTTGTTAGCGTTCCTGTATTGGAGATCCAGGAGGAATTTTGTGAATATTTCTTCATATTCCATCCAGTTTTCTTTATTTTTGTAATAGATTACATTAGATCGTTCTTGAATAAGTTCCTCAAGTTCTTTTTGTTTTTCCTCTAACTTATTTTGTATCTCTGTAGTATTGTTTTTATTGCTATCTACCTGTACTGTTAGTTCATAGATTTCCCTTGTTAGTCTTGTCTCTTTAGCCAGAAACTGCTTTTTTAGTATTGATGAATATTGAATTGAATGACCTCTGAAGGTTCCTTTAAAGGTATCCCAAACAATAAGGGGATTTGCTGAACCTGTATTATGTTGAAAAAATGTAGTTATCAATTATTTTATCTTAGTTAAAAATAAGTTGTCCTCCAGTAAACTTTGATTAAATTTCCAATATCCCTGTCCACGTGGAAGATAGTTATGTGAAGGCCAATTTGATGATGATCCGATTAAATTCTGTCACCGATTAAAACTTGTTTAACCTTTGATGCAAGAGAGAAAGAAACAAGAAAGTAGTCAAGACGACTAGATTGATTAAGACTCCTCCATGTATATCTCACTCGGTCTGGGTTTTTTACTCTCCAAATATCCACTATTTCTAGTGTCCATAATATTTGTGATTTCCTTAAGGGCACGGTGATGATAGTTTGTAGCGTGATTACCTTTACGGTCCATTGAGGTTCTTAACACTGTGTTATAGTCCCCTTGTCACGGCCGTCGTAAGGAGGAGACCAAGGTGCAGCGTGGTAAGCGTACATTCTTCTTTAATTAAAGAAAGAACACTGAACAAACTAACAAAACAACTAAACGTGAAGTTAATATGAGAAGTGCAGACAGGCAACTAAACATAGAATAAGAACCCACGAAAACAAAAAGGAAAAAGGCAACCTAAATAGGATCCCCAATCAGAGACAACGATAAACAGCTGCCTCTGATTGGGAACCAATTCAGGCCACCATAGACATACACAATACGTAGAACTACCAAAAACCCTAGACCTATAAAGACTGGGGATCGCTGGAAGCTCCAGACTGGGGATCGTCACTGGAGGCTCCGGACTGGGGATCGTCGTTGGAGGTTCCATACTGTGGCCCGTTGTCGGAGGTTCCGTACTGTGGCCCGTCGTCGGAGGTTCCGTACTGTGGCCCGTCGTCGGAGGTTCCGGACTGTGGCCCGTCGTCGGAGGTTCCGGACTGTGGCCCGTCGTCGGAGGTTCCGTACTGTGGCCCGTTGTCGGAGGTTCCGGACTGTGGCCCGTCGTCGGAGGTTCCGTACTGTGGCCCGTTGTCGGAGGTTCCGTACTGTGGCCCGTTGTCAGAGGTTCCGTACTGTGGCCCGTTGTCAGAGGTTCCGTACTGTGGCCCGTCGTCAGAGGTTCCGTACTGTGGCCCGTTGTCAGAGGTTCCGTACTGTGGCCCGTCGTCAGAGGTTCCGTACTGTGGCCCGTCGTCAGAGGTTCCGTACTGTGGCCCGTCGTCAGAGGTTCCGTACTGTGGCCCGTCGTCAGAGGTTCCGTACTCTGGCCCGTCGTCAGAGGTTCCGGACTGTGGCCCGTCGCCGGAAGCTCTAGACTGGGTACTGTCGCCGGAAGCTCTAGACTGGGTACTGTCACCGGAAGCTCTAGACTGGGTACTGTCGCCGGAAGCTCTGGACTGGGTACTGTCGCAGGAAGCTCTGGACTGCCGAGTTGCACTGGATACCTGGTGCATGGTGTCAATGTAGAAAATAGTGAAAATAAAGAAAAACCCTTGAATGAGTAGTTGTGTCCAATCTTTTGACTGGTACTGTATATTTAATGGAAATTATAATTGGCCTCATTGCTATTACTAAGCCAGTCCCAGAGCAAAACATCCGATATGTACGTGAGAGTCTCACGTTTCCACTTCCTCTGTTATAGCCAGCTAGCTAACATAGCATCCCTCTGTTATAGCCTGCTAGCTAACATAGCATCTCTCTGTTATAGCCAGCTAGCTAACATAGCATCCCTCTGTTATAGCCAGCTAGCTAACAAAGCATCCCTCTGTTATAGCCAGCTAGCTAACATAGCATCCCTCTGTTATAGCCTGCTAGCTAACATAGCATCCCTCTGTTATAGCCTGCTAGCTAACATAGCATCCCTCTGTTATAGCCAGCTAGCTAACATAGCATCCCTCTGTTTGTAAAAAAAGCTTACCTTGACTTGGAAGAGTTCCATTGTTGAATAGCCTTAGGCAGCTAGCTTACATAAATAGCATCCCATAAATAGTGTGAAGGAGGTATTGTTGCCAATCCTCACAACCTGCAGTCTGCCTGTCAGGAAGTCCAGGATCCAGTTGCAGAGGGTAGTGTCCAGACCCTGGGCTCTGTTACTTGGTGTCGCGCTTGGAGGGGACTGTGGTCTTCAACGCTGAGCTATAGTCAATGAACAGCCTTTTCACATAGGTGTTCCTCTTGTCCAGATGTGTTAGGGTCGTGTGAATAGTGATGGAAATAGCATCTTCCGTTGTAACGTTGGGTTGCGTTCTCCTGCTCAGATGTTGCATGCCACTTAATCGACTCAATTCCTAATTTCATTCCAAAATGGCCTCCTGCCACTAATCATTCAGGCTCCTCAATTCATTCCAAAATGGCCTCCTGCCAATAATCATTCAGGCTCCTCAATTCTGCTGTCAGGCACCAGATTGCAATAACACACAGTATAAAGTGATTAGCTGATTCTTTTAAAAAAACGTCCATATCCAGCAGTTGAAAGCTGGACAGAGGAGCGTGTCCATTCTCATAAACAAACAGCTTGTGATGCAGCTTGATAGAGGAACGAGGAAGCTAGTTAACCTGATTAGCCTAACGAGATAGCTAGTTAACCTGATTAGCCTAACGAGATAGATAGTTAACCTGATTAGCCTAACGAGATAGCTAGTTAACCTGATTAGCCTAACGAGATAGCTAATTGACCTGATTAGCCTAACAAGATAGCTAGTTAACCTGATTAGCCTAAAGAGATAGCTAATTGACCTGATTAGCCTAACGAAATAGCTAATTGACCTGATTAGCCTAACAAGATAGCTAATTGACCTGATTAGCCTAACGAGATAGCTAGTTAACCTGATTAGCCTAACGAGATAGCTAATTGACCTGATTAGCCTAACAAGATAGCTAATTGACCTGATTAGCCTAACGAGATAGCTAGTTAACCTGATTAGCCTAACGAGATAGCTAGTTAACCTGATTAGCCTAACGAGATAGCTAGTTAACCTGATTAGCCTAACGAGATAGCTAATTGGCCTGATTAGCCTAACGAGATAGCTAATTGACCTGATTAGCCTAACGAGATAGCTAGTTAACCTGATTAGCCTAACGAGATAGCTAATTGACCTGATTAGCCTAACGAGATAGCTAATTGACCTGATTAGCCTAACGAGATAGCTAATTGACCTGATTAGCCTAACGAGATAGCTAGTTAACCTGATTAGCCTAACGAGATAGCTAATTGACATGATTAGCCTAACGAGATAGCTAATTGACCTGATTAGCCTAATGAGATAGCTAATTGGCCTGATTAGCCTGACCAGATAGCTCGTTAAGCTAACCTAACCCTCTAAGTAAAAACATGTGAGGACAGCTGTGTCTATAAACACATGTATGTTCCCAGTTTACATGACAGTTGCACCTGGTGGCTAGAACACACTCTAGGACAGGTATGAATGGAGGGTTGCACCGCCTGAGTAATTCTCCTGACTTGTAATCTCAGTCCTGCCAATAAGGGTTCAAAGTTAGTTCATTTCAGTTCTTATCTTGGCTGGAAGGAGGTGAGTTTTTGGCATAAAGATTAGAAAACACACCCTGCTTATAGGGCTCTTACAGAGAACTCCTTCAGTGAGGAGGACGAGGGAGATTATGGACAACAACAGGAAGTGCCTGGATGTCCATCCAGAACTATAACTCTTTCTGAAGTGTCCCGTGGTGTGTAGGTGGTAGGTGGACACAACACAAAACCACAACGAGATAAACTGAGCTTTTTCTATTACAACTCAGCTTTCTGAAGAGTCTCATGTTGTGTGGGTGGACCAACATTTAACGCAATACACCACTACAGTGACGACTCAGCTCTTTCTTTCTTTCTCTCTCTCTCTCTCTCTCTCTCTCTCTCTCTCTGTCTCTCTCTCTGTCTCTGTGTCTCTCTCTATTTGTCTCTCTCTCTCTCTCTCTCTCTCTCTCTGTCTCTCTCTCTCTCTGTCTCTCTCTCTCTCTCTCTCTCTCTCTCTGTCTCTCTCTCTCTCTCTCTCTCTCTCTCTCTGTCTCTCTCTCTCTCTGTCTCTCTCTGTCTCTCTCTCTCTCTCTCTCTCTCTGTCTCTCTCTCTCTCTGTCTCTCTCTCTCTCTCTGTCTCTCTCTCTCTGTCTCTCTCTGTCTCTCTCTCTCTGTCTCTCTCTGTCTCTCTCTCTCTCTCTCTCTCTGTCTCTCTCTCTCTCTCTCTCTCTCTCTCTGTCTCTGTCTCTCTCTCTCTCTCTGTCTCTCTCTCTCTCTCTCTCTCTCCCTGTCTCTCTCTCTCTCTCTCTCTCTCTCTCTCTGTCTCTCTCTCTCTCTCTCTCTGTCTCTCTCTCTCTCTCTCTCTCTCTCTCTCTCTGTCTCTCTCTCTCTCTGTCTCTCTCTCTCTCTCTCTGTCTCGCTCTCTCTATCTCAATTCAATTCAATTCAAGGGCTTTATTGGCATGGGAAACATGTGTTAACATTGCCAAAGCAAGTGAGGTAGACAACATACAAGGTGAAAATATAAAGTGAAAAACAACAAAAATTAACAGTAAACATTACACATACAGAGGTTTCAAAACAGTAAAGTCATTACAAATGTCATATTATATATATATATACAGTGTTTTAACAATGTACAAATGGTTAAAGGACACAAGATAAAATAAATAAGCATAAATATGGGTTGTATTTACAATGGTGTGTGTTCTTCACTGGTTGCCCTTTTCTCGTGGCAACAGGTCACAAATCTCTGTCTCTCTGTCTCTCTCTCTCTCTCTCTCTCTCTCTCTCTCTCTCTGCCTCTCTGTCTCTCTCTCTCTGTCTCTCTCTCTGTCTCTGTCTCTCTTTCTCTCTCTCTCACTGTCTCTCTCTGTCTGTCTCTCTCTCTGCCTCTCTGTCTCTCTCTCTCTGTCTCTCTCTCTGCCTCTCTGTCTCTCTCTCTCTGTCTCTCTCTCTGTCTCTCTCTCTCTTTCTCTCTCTCTCTGTGTCTCTCTCTCTGTCTCTCTCTCTCTCTCTCTCTCTCCCTGTCTCTCTCTCTCTCTCTCTCTCTCTCTCTCTGTCTCTCTCTCTCTCTCTCTCTGTCTCTCTCTCTCTCTCTGTCTCTCTCTCTGTCTCTGTCTCTCTTTCTCTCTCTCTCACTGTCTCTCTCTGTCTGTCTCTCTCTCTGCCTCTCTGTCTCTCTCTCTCTGTCTCTCTCTCTGCCTCTCTGTCTCTCTCTCTCTGTCTCTCTCTCTGTCTCTCTCTCTCTTTCTCTCTCTCTCTGTGTCTCTCTCTCTCTGTCTGTCTCTCTCTCTCTCCCTCTGTGTCTCTCTCTCTCTCCCTCTCTGTCTCTCTCTCAATTCAATTCAATTCAAGGGGCTTTATTGGCATGGGAAACATGTGTTAACATTGCCAAAGCAAGTGAGGTAGATAATATACAAAATTGAAATAAACAATAAAAATTAACAGTAAACATGACACATACAGAAATTTAAAAACAATAAAGACCTTACAAATGTCATATTATACATATATATATATACAGTGTTGTAACAATGTACAAATGGTTAAAGAACACAAGGGAAAATAAATAAGCATAAATATGGGTTGTATTTACAATGGTGTTTGTTCTTCACTGGTTGCCCTTTTCTTGTGGCAACAGGTCACAAATCTTGCTGCTGTGATGGCACACTGTGGATTTTCACCCAGTAGATATGGGAGTTTATCAAAATTGGATTTGTATTCAAATTCTTTGTGGATCTGTGTAATCTGAGGGAAATATGTATCTCTAATATGGTCATACGTTGGACAGGAGGTTAGGAAGTGCAGCTCAGTTTCCACCTCATTTTTTGGGCAGTGTGCACATGTCTTCTCTTGAGAGCCAGGTCTGTCTACGGCGGCCTTTCTCAATAGCAAGGCTATGCTCACTATGTCACGTTCTGACCTGTATTTCCTTTGTTTTGTATTTATTTAGTATGGTCAGGGTGTGATTTGGGTGGGCAGTCTATGTTTGTTTTTCTATGTTTTGGGTTATTTCTATGTTTCGGCCTAGTATGGTTCTCAATCAGAGGCAGGTGTCATTAGTTGTCTCTGATTGAGAATCATACTTAGGTAGCCTGAGTTTCACTGTGTGTTTGTGGGTGATTGTTCCTGTCTTTGTGTTTGCACCAGATAGGACTGTTTTAGGTTTTCTCATGTTTGTTGTTTTTGTTAGTTATTTAATGTGTAGTGTCTTTATAAATTAAAGAACATGAATAACAATCACGCTGCATTTTGGTCCACCTCTACTTCACCTAAAGAAAACCGTTACAGAATCACCACAACAGGACCAAGCGGCGTGGTAACGGGCAGCAGCAGGAGCAGCGCGATAAAAACTTATGGACTTGGGAGGAAATCCTCGAAGGGTAGAGGACCCTGGGCAAAACCAGGGGAGTGTCACCGTCCCAAGGTGCGGCAGGAGAAGTGGCAGCAGGAGCAGCGCGAGGAGGAATGGACATGGGAGGACGAATTGGACGGTAAAGGACCCTGGGCACAGCCTAGAGAATATCGCTGCCCCAAAGAAGAACTGGAGGCGGCGAAAGCGGAGAGGCGCTGGTATGAGGAGGCAGCACGGCGATGCGGATGTAAGCCCGAGAATCAGCCCCAAAAATGTCTTGGGGGGGGGGGGGGGCTCACAGGGAGTATGGCTACGCCAGGTAGGAGACCTGCGCAAACTTCCTGTGCTTACCGGGGGGCTAGAGAGACCGGGCAGGCACCGTGCTATGCTGTGGAGCGCACCGTGTCCCCAGTGTGGGTGCATAGCCCGGTGCGGTACATTCCAGCTCCGTGTATCGGCTAGAGTGAGCATTGAGCCAAGTGCCATGAAGCCGGCTCTACGTGGTGTCCCCGGTTCGCCTGCATAGCCCAGTGCGGGCTATTCCACCTCGCTGCACTGGCAGGGCGACCGGGAGCATTCAACCAGGTAAGGTTGGGCAGGCTCGGTGCTCAAGAGCTCCAGTGCGCCTGCACGGTCCGGTCTACCCAGTACCACCTCCACGCACCAGCCCTCCGGTGGCAGCTCCCCGCACCAGGCTTCCTGTGCGTGTTCTCGGCCCAGTACCACCAGTGCCAGCACCACGCATCAGGCCTACAGTGCGCCTCGCCTGTCCAGCGCTGCCAGAGCCTTCCTCCTCTCCAGCGCTGTCGGAGTCTCCTGCCTGTTTAGCGCTGCCAGAGCCTTCCTCCTCTCCAGCTCTGTCGGAGTCTCCCGCCTATCTAGCGCTGCCAGAGCCTTCCTCCTCTACAGCGCTGCCGGAGTCTCCTGCCTGTTCAGCGCAGTCAGAGCCTTCCTCCTCTCCAGCGCTGCCAGAGCCTTCCTCCTCTCCAGCTCTGTCGGAGTCTCCCGCCTATCTAGCGCTGCCAGAGCCTTCCTCCTCTACAGCGCTGCCGGAGTCTCCTGCCTGTTCAGCGCAGTCAGAGCCTTCCTCCTCTCCAGCGCTGCCAGAGTCTCCCGCCTGTTCAGCGCAGTCAGAGCCTTCCTCCTCTCCAGCGCTGTCGGAGTCTCCCGCCTGTTTAGCGCTGCCAGAGCCTTCCTCCTCTCCAGCGCTGCCGGAGTCTCCCGCCTGTCCAGCGCTGCCAGAGCCTTCCTCCTCTCCAGCGCTGCCGGAGTCTCCCGCCTGTTCAGCGCTGCCAGAGCCTTCCTCCTCTCCAGCGCTGTCGGAGTCTCCCGCCTGTCCAGCGCTGCCAGAGCCTTCCTCCTCTACAGCACTGTCGGAGTCTCCTGCCTGTTCAGCGCAGTCAGAGCCTTCCTCCTCTCCAGCGCTGTCGGAGTCTCCCGCCTGTCCAGCGCTGCCAGAGCCTTCCTCCTCTACAGCACTGTCGGAGTCTCCTGCCTGTTCAGCGCAGTCAGAGCCTTCCTCCTCTACAGCGCTGCTGGAGTCTCCCGCCTGTTTAGCGCTGCCAGAGCCTTCCGCCTCTACAGCGCTGCCGGAGTCTCCCGTCTGTTCAGAGCTGCCAGGATCCGCTATTCAGCCAGGACCCGCCGTTCAGCCAGGATCTGCCAGTCAGCCAGGATCTGCCAGAACTGCCAGCCAGCCAGGATCTGCCAGAGCCCCTCAGCCCAGAGGCGCCAGAGCCCCTCTGTCCCGAGCAGCTGCCCCTCTGTCCCGAGCAGCCGCCCCTCTGTCCCGAGCTGCCGCCCCTCTTTCCCGAGCTGCCGCCCCTCTGTCCCGAGCTGCCGCCCCTCTGTCCCGAGCAGCCGCACCTCTGTCCCGAGCTGCCGCCCCTCTGTCCCGAGCTGCCGCCCCTCTGTCCCGAGCTGCCGCCCCTCTGTCCCGAGCTGCCCCTCTGTCCATTGAGAAGGGTTGCCGTGGTTAGGAGGCCACGGAAGCAGACAATAAAGCGGACTAAGACTAAGGTGAAGTGGGGGCCACGTCCAGCACCAGAGCCGCCACCGCGGACAGACGCCCACCCAGACCCTCCCCTATAGGTTAAGGTTTTGAGGCCGGAGTCCGCACCTTTGGGGGGGGGGGGGGGGGGGGGTGCTGTCACGTTCTGACCTGTATTTCCTTTGTTTTGTGTTTATTTAGTATGGTCAGGGGGTGAGTTGGGTGGGCCGTCTATGTTTGTTTTTCTATGTTTTGGGTTATTTCTATGTTTCCACCTAGTATGGTTCTCAATCAGAGGCAGGTGTCATTAGTTGTCTCTGATTGAGAATCATACTTAGGTAGCCTGAGTTTCACTGTGTGTTTGTGGGTGATTGTTCCTGTCTTTGTGTTTGCACCAGATAGGACTGTTTTAGGTTTTCTCATGTTTGTAGTTTTTGTTAGTTATAGGAGGAAATTAAAGAACATGAATAACAATCACGCTGCATTTTGGTCCGCCTCTACTTCACCTAAAGAAAACCGTTACACACTAAGTCTGTACATAGTCAAAGCTTTCCTTAAGTTTGGGTCAGTCACAGTGGTCAGGTATTCTGTCACTGTGTACTCCCTGTTTAGGGCCAAATAGCATTCTAGTTTGCTCAGTTTTTTTGTTAATTCTTTCCAATGTGTCAAGTAATTATCTTTTTGTTTTCTCATGATTTGGTTAGGTCTAATTGTGCTGCTGTCCTGGGGC